>NC_142500.1:3477053-3777053 GCF_965113065.1 Corylus avellana | reverse complement strand
TTGGTCTTTTTGGAATGGGAAGCCAGGTTCCCTGAACTATCTCAGAAAAGGTTGCATTGGTTATGTTTAGACCACTTCTGCATTCTTTTTTATTTTTTTGATAAGTAATGTAGTATATATCAAAATCGCAAAGGGGCGCAATCATAGTACACAAGAGAACACCTAATACGAAAGAGAAAAAAGAACAAGGGAATCTGAAAAGCTAATAACTAATAGAGCTAGATAAGCAGTTGTCCAAGTAAAGAGGGCAAAAAAGAAATAAGACTTGAGCTCCTCTAATGCCCTCTCAAGATTACCGAAGTTCCTATCATTTCTTTCCCTCCATAAGCTCCACATAAGGCAGAGAGGCACCATCTTCTAGACAGCCGCACTCCGAGAATTACCCCCCGATCACTTGCAGGCCAACAAGTCCACCACATTGTTAGGCATGACACAGGAGAGTCCAAAGAGACTGAAGATGGCGTTCCATAAGGCACTAGCGTCCCCGCAATGGAGGAGATGATCAACGGATTCCCCATTCAATTTACATAGACAATGCCGATTAACCACAATAAGTTGTCTTTTCTTGAGATTATCCATAGTAAGAATCTTCCCCAAAGCCACCAACCAGGCGAAGAAAGCCACTTTGGAGGGAGCCTTGGTCCGCCAAAACACTTCTGCATTCTTCTTGATTGTGGTAGTATTCAAGGGGGCAAAAGGTAGATGGTTTTGTGAACAAGGTGAGGCAGTGGTGGTCATCTTATTAGTTTCTAGGCCTCCCTAGCCTTATTCTAGCTTGTAAACTTAAGGCCTTGAAAGTTGATTTAAGAACCTGGAATTAGCATGTGTTTGGCAACGAGGTATCTCAAAAAAAAAAAATCTCTTTTGGAGATGTTGCGTGTTCTTGATGGTTTAGAGGAAGAATTAGATGATGAAGAGACACTAAGGAAGATATATGTCATTGAGGAATTGGAGAAAGCTAATTTAAAGTAGGAGATAAGTTGGAGGCAAAAGTCAAGGGTTCTTTGGTTAAAAGAGGGTGACAAATGTACGAAGTTTTTCCATTAGGTGGCTAATTCGAATAGGAGGAACAACTACATCGAGACGTTGTCAATCAATAGCTCAGTATTTTATGATCAACCGGCAATCAAAGATCACATTGTGCAATTCTATGATAGTCTTTTTTCATAACAATTTAGTTGGTGCCCCAAGCTGGATGACCTCAATTTTGATTCCAATGATGTGGAGGCTTCTTGGTTAGAGAGACCATTCGAGTCGGTGAGGTTGGTAAATGGTATGAATAGTGAGAAGGCGCTAGACCTTAATGGTTTTTCTATGGCGTTCTTCTAAGTAAGTTGAGAGGTGATCAAGACAGACATTATGGGACGTTTCACGATTTTCATGCTAGTAGCAAGTTCCAGAAAAGTCTCAATGCCACCTTCATTTCCCTCATTCCTAAGAAATTTGGGGCCATTGATCTTAGGGACTTTCGCCCTATTAGTATTTTGAGTTTACAAGATTATTGCTAGTCCCTGCCAATAGGTTGAAAAGGGTTGTTGGGAAGCTTATTCCGAAGCCCCAAAACGGTTTTGTCAGAGGTAGCCAAATCCTTGATTATGTGCTCATTGCAAATGAATCTCTAGAAAGTAGGATCAGATCTGTAAGTTGGATATTGAGAAGGCCTACAATCGTGTCAATTGAGAATTCTTACTTTACTTGTTGAGGAGGTGTGGTTTTGGGGAGAAATGGCGTTCTTGGATAACGCATTGTATTTCTTCGGTGCACTTCTCCATTTTGGTGAATGGCACTCCGTTTAGTTTCTTTGATATATCCTGTGGTTTGAGACAGTGAGATCCTTTTTCGCCTTTTCTCTTTGTTATTGTTATGGAGACTTAAAGTAGAATGACTTCTACAACTGATGATGGGGGTTTTCTTTCAGGATTTTTTATGAGGCCTGGGAAGGTTAACATCTCAAACTTCTTGTTTGCAGATAACAATTTGGTTTTCTATGGGGCCAAGCCTGACCACCTCTGCTATTTGAGTGCTTTATTTTTATGCTTCGAAGCTATCTCCGGATTGAAGATTAATTTGACTAAATTGGAATTGGTTCTAGTGGGTAATGTTGAGAATGTGTATGGGTTGGCTAGCATTCTAGCAGTGGGTTTCTTCTTTGCCTATGAAGTATCTTGGTCTCACTTTGGTGGCCTCCTTTAGGGCCAAGTCGATTTGGAATGGTGTTATTTAAATGATTGAGCAGTGGTTGGCTAGTTGGAAAGGATGTACCTGCCTAAGGGAGCAGGATTACCCTTATCAAGAGCACCATTTCCAATTAGCCTATGTAATTCATGTCCCTTTTCCCTCTCCCTATGGGTGTTGCAAACTAACTGAATAGAGAAGCTTCAATGAGATTTCTTGTGGGGGAGGTTTGGCAAAGAGTTCAAATTTCACTTGGTAAGTTAGTCCTAAGTTTGCTCTCCAATCTCTGAGGAAGATTTGTGGGTTCAGAACCTGGAAGCTTTCTAGTGGATCTAATAAGTTAAATGTTAGCTCTGCTAAAGTAGCTCATGACTGGGAGGTGGATTTCTTTGTCTCGTTCTTTAGCTTGGTGAAGACAAGCTTTGGTGGACCCCCTCCTAAAAAAGGTTCAATGTTAAATCTTTCTACATTGTTTTGGTTCGTATTGATGGCTCTCATTTTCCTTCGAAGAGTATTTGGCGGGCTAACGCTCTTTGGAGGGTGGCTTTCTTTGCTTGGTGGGGGCCCTAAGAAAGCTCCCTACCATGAACAATCAAGAAGCAACATGTCATTGTTATTGACAGGTTCTGTATGTGTAAGAGTAATGGGGAGTTTGTGGACCATATTCTTCTCCATTTTGAGGTTGCTTGCGCCTTATGGAATTTTTTTTCAAGCACTTTAGGTTGTCTTGGGTTCGAGTAGTTGACTTGCTTGCTTGTTGGTAGATTGCTTGTAGAACTTGGAGTGTAGTATGGAAGATGGTGCCTCTTTGCCACTTGTGGTGCCTTTCAAGGGAAATGAATTATAGAAATTTTGAGGACCACGAGAGAAAGTTGGAGGAGCTTGAGTCATTTTTCTTCTATACTCTTTTCTTTAGATAACTACATTTATTTGAGTTCAGTTATCATGATTTTCTTGTTCTTTTTTCTCCTTCTAGTTAGCTAAGTGTTTTCTCTTGTATACTTCTTGTATACCTGAGGCGCCTTATGCTTTTAATGATATTTTGATTAATTATAAATAAAAAAAGCAGGATGTAATTTCGGAAAACAAATGTCTTACTTATATAAATAAGAATAAAACTCTCGTGCAATCTATAAATACAATTATAAGTATTATAAAATCACTACTTATCCCAAAAGCTTAAGCTAATAAAAAATGATTGTTTTCATCATTTAATTATTATTTTAATACTCCCCTCACATGTGGGCTCAAACTCTCTCTTAATAAGCGAGACTCAACATGTAGAATATTTAATTGAAATGGAAGGAGAATGATTGCAACAAGGTTCAAACTCAAGAACTTTGTTCTAATACCATGTTAAATCATCACTTATCCTAAAAACTTAAACTTATAGGAAATGATTGTTTAAATCATATAAATAATATTCTAACACAATTAATATGCATTTCACACACATGACTGTTCAAGTGTGTCTGCCTGGGCATATTTTAGCATTTCTCTTGGTGCAAATAAAAGAGTTTTGACATTCATTTGGATCTGCAAGGCATAGATCACGCCACAATTGAAACTAGAAGTAAACCTATGGATTGATTAATGAACCTAGACAATGGAAGTTACTCACTTAAGTCCTTGTGCAACAAGAGCATCCCTAGCTCTATTTCCAGCAACCACAACACGTTTTAGTGTCTCAAGAGCTAGTATGCTTCCACTTTGCCATCCTATTGCTTTCATTAGGAGTGGAACAACCTGAAAACAAGATTGACAGGAGTACAGATTAAAAAAAAAAAAAAAAATTGCAGAGAACACATGGCCAATAACACAAGCTTAACGACCATTCTAATTTCTATAATGAGACAACACCCTTCTTACACCAACACCCCCCACCCCCCCCCCCCCCAACAAAAAAAAAAAAAAACCAAAAAAAAGAACATAACTCACATGAACAGAAATCAGAATTAACAAGGTGGTCACAATATCAATAAAATGAAAAATCATCCAAATCAATTTTGCAAATTTCCTATAATTTAAAATTTCCGAAGGCAATTTAACTTGAGAAACAAAAAGATACAAGAAAAAGGTTCAATTAGAGCAAGTTGTGTTCATAAATTTTCAGAGCAAAATTTGAGAATCAAGTCAATGACCATCACATTATCTAGTTTACAATGGTGTACAATGAACCAAGAACAGGATATGGATCAGCATTTTGATATAAGAAAAAATCACAAATGCTTTTTGCAAACTTGATTATAATGTCCATCCCATTCAAATGAGCAAATGTGGTTGTTACATATAACCAAATTAACAGAATCATGAGTCAACCATTTTAATGCAGAGAAACAAACTGTTTAACAAATACCTGAGGTGTCCCTACACTAGTAGCTGCCATAGCTTCAGCACATGTTGTACTAGCTGCAAGTGATGTAGTACTCGTAAACAACTAAGACGTACACGTTCTTGTGGGGTTTGTGATGGCTGTGTTGATCCATCATCAGGTTCATCTCTTCTATCAGTATAGTTGCCATTATTCACCTCCTCTGATGCCATTGTTTCTCGTCTTCCCTCATAGGCCACAGCGGCCACAAGTTTTGGCACGTATCAAGATATCCAACATGATCTGCAAGTGCAGGGTGTACTCGCAATAACGAAACCAGCGCAGCAGAGAGGAGCAAAGGAAGCTCAGGGTCAACAGGTTGTGTTTCATAATGTGTGGCAGCAATGGATGACAAATACTGATCCAGTAGTCCTTCCAAGAATCTCTTTGGATTTCTCAGGGGAAATTTGGGATCTTTTAAGAAGAGCCTGACATAGATTCCACCAACCTGCAAGATCATGTAACTTTTAGTTCATGAACAGCATGAAGACACATATGGCTAAACACAACATGTATCAGGTGATACCTGTGGCTCGTCTCTCATTTCCTGCTGCCCGGATGCCTGCTCAGGTACATCCCAATCAACGACACGACCTTTTATCTGTTCGCGGTATAGGTCTGCTGCCATAGTTGCAATCTGTGCAGACAAAGAAGCTGCCATTGCTGGTGTCCATACAAGTTCAGGTGTCTCTGTCGTCTGTTCAAGGGCAGCTACAACAGCCTCACCAGGACCATCCCTAATAACTGATACCAGGCCATCTGGAAGAAATCTTGCCAGTGTTATTGCAACTCTAGGCCCATGCATTGGCTGCCCAACAAGTTTCCCCAACAAAGAGGCTGCTGCAGCTCTTTGCTGCAAGGGAATTTCTTCTGTACATTAAAGTTATTCTTATTAATAACATATAATTTGATAATGAAACAAAAAGAAAAGGCAACAAAGTTCATTACCCTGCAACGGCAAAAGAAGTTCCAGAATGTACACCACTCCACCGTGCTTGGCAGCAGCCCAAGCAAGTTCTGCTGTGCTTGCCAATGCATAAAGAACATGAAGAACCCCTTCCCGACAATTTGGGGAAGAGTGAAGCATTTGTAATAAAATGAGAAGACTAGATCCATCCGCAACCATAGCCTCCAAGCATGGAGCATATGCAGTCAATAGTGATAATACATGCAGGCAAAGTTGAGGAATGTTGCTTTCTGATGCGACAGGCACAGAAAAGCATTCAAAAAGAGGCAACAGCTTGTCTTTAGTAGAAAATATTGACGCCAAACTTGGACTGCTTGTCAGTAAGTTCTGCAAGTATAAGAAATGTGTCAGATACATAAGATGAATAGCAACTCAATATAACAAGTGAGCAATGTACCTGAAGCGAGGTCAATCCAGATTGAAGGTTTTTAACCAGTTCAATTTTTTCCTTGTTTGCCACTTGTCCATCAGATACTGCCAAAGAATCATCAGAAATCTGCTGTTCATTGATTGGTTCAGTAGCCAAATCACTTTGGTTCTCAGATGTTTCATGCTGTTCATTAACTGATCCATGAGCCATATCATTTTGATGCTCAGATGTCTCAAGGGATAAGCCATTGACATTAACTTCATTTTGACTATCAGAATCTGTAGCACACTTATTATGCAATAGATGTGATATAAAATCAATTAGAGCAACGCAAAAAGCTTCTGGTTCACTGATCTCAAAATCTGGCTGATCATTGTAGACCCTCAAGTAGACATTGCCTACAAAGAGTTCTTTTGATAGTGCCTTATACACAAAGAACTGTGAATCTTTTAGGTCATACGAACCATCAGGACCCTGACTTGCACGTTGCTGATCCACAAATTTCAATAGTTCTGCCCGGGTTGAAGAGTTCCAGATAATCTAAAACCACAAGTGGTTAATATAGTGAAGATTATACTCAAAATATGACTAATAATCACACATGTAACTAAATTCCCAGAGACGATGATTAATGAGATACATGCCAGATGATTAAATAACTCTGCATGCAAATAGAGCATCTGACCATTTTGAAGCGATCGTTTCCTATTGCCCAAAAATAGAAGTGCAACTATTTGCAGGATAATCTCATTAGACCCCATGATTAATTACACAACCTTAGGAAAGGACGAGGGCTTGAAGACTTAACAAAAAAGTTAAGGCTGAAAAGAAAAAAGAAAACCTAAAAATATTTTTTATAAGTAAATATTGTTAGGTTTTCTGTTTTTCTAACAATATTTACTTATCAAAAATAACATTATTTAGGCTATTATCTTCTTTGGTGGTGATCATCGGTCCATTCAGAAGATTTTGAGGGAGTTCTAACAACCAAACTGGCCTCTTCAGTTTGGGAAATGACCAATTGAATCGCACCACTAGAGGCTGACCAACCAAACATTGGTATGGTCGGTGAGTAAATTGATCGACACTGATCGCTAATAAAAGGTTTTCAAAGGCTAACCTCTAGCCACCATCCAATGAGCCAGTGATGGAAAACAAAGGATATCCTTCAAGTATCTCCTAATGTAGCACACGTGATCACCAAAACTAACCGAGAATGATCAGAGCGGTGTGACACAGTGGGTCTCGTAGTTTTCTAGCAGTGAGTTGAGAATGATCGGTGCTGCGTACCGAGGGGTCATCCGAAATTAACTAAGACTATTGGCACATGTGGCATGGTCAATTTTTGTGGTTCCCTAAAACATGAATTGGAACATGCTGCTAAATTGTCAAAAACCAACCAAGGTCTTCAGCCCAGTTGATTAGGAAAAAGTATTATAAAATTGAGAGGAAGCCTACGTTAACATGCCTAGTTTAGACCCTAAGAAATACACGCACTTCCATGTGCAAAAACAGCTTGGAACTTAAAGCTAGAAACACTCTATGAGCCTTCCAAATATTGTCAATTTAGTCCCACAACTTATGTCTCAACATACATAATTTAATATTTACCTTTAATGACCATTTTTAATATTATGCAATTGCAGCCTCAAAAGAAACCACCAAAGTTCTAAAAAGAAACACACACACACATTAATATTAAAAGGAAGGATGCAAGACCATAGAATAATAATCCAAAGCCTTTGACATCACGTCATCTATGAATGATCTTCGGTGGATTCTCCATATTAAACAACTTACTGGCCATCAATTTATAGATGTCGCTTATTAGTACTCAAAATATTTTATACCATGAAATCATAGCCCACCCAAACAAATCAAAATCAGAAAACTGACACCTTTCCACAACATATATGCATATTCTAAGTCATCCAACAGAATTTGATCTTCATTCCTAGAAATCTTAACACACAAGTTGTCTTCCAGTAGACGAGAAAACAGAAAATTCATAGGATTTACCTCTGGAGACTCCAAGTTGGTGTTTAATCTAGACAGTAGGTCTTTTGGCACTTGATCTTTTAACATACTGGAAAGTTTAGGAGTTAGCAAAGCTCTGAGGGCATCAGCAGCACCCTGATTGTAAGGTGTTGAATTCTCATCACTACATAAACCACTAAGCCTTGATAGGGCCTGGGATGCTTGCACAGCATGCAGATTTTTTGCAATCTGAACACTAGCGCCAACCCCATGTGACTCGGTCATATCAGATTCCTCAGCAGTTGAATCATACTGAAGCAGCAGAGGCAAGAGGTACCTAAAAACAGCCAAAATTAAAGCAGTGAGATTGATGCATTAATATGTGATACAGGGAAACAAGGTTAGAAGTATCATAACAATTATATTAATGTTTCAATTAAAAAACTCATATGCTAACAACTCAACAAAACAAATAAAATAAAATAAAACAAAACAAAAAGATTTAAGAACGTAAACTACAGCTTTTAACAGAAAGAATGAGTGGATTTAGTGCCACCTAATCTTTTTTTCTTTTGATTAGTAAGAATATGCACCTAATCTAAATTCATGGCCATTGATTTAGCAGTGAAGCAATCATGCAGCCAAGTTAAGGGTTTGGACAAGTCAAATGGATGATGATGATAATGATGATGATATATAGACTTACCACAAAACACCAGCGTTTAATAAGGCATTCTGCAACTTATCAGACACAGAAACATTGGCAATTGTCTGGAGGGCAGCATCAACTGCCGCAGGTACAAGCTCAAGTTCAGTGCAGTTGACAATGTCATCAACTAGTCCGGAAAGTTCAAGCATCTCAATTCTGGCACTCTGAAATTGACTCAAAACAGAAAAGGTTCGCATCACATTTGTAACAATGATGGCTGATGGTTCACTTGCAGCAGTAGTAGGCTGAACAACACACATGCAACGGGAAAGAAGAGTTGCAAGAAGTTGTATCCCATCGTCCCTTACAAGCTCTTCACCATTCAATGAAGAAGATGAGCACCTAAAGATGGGAAAATCATAAGAAGCTAATTGAACATACTGGTGTCAATATTCAATTATTATTATAGTAAAATCAACAAAAGAGATATTGGCCCAAGGGGGATTTACGTCAACCAAATAAGCTCTGATGCGGCAACAAGGAGGGGTGCTCTATCAGCAGAAAGAAAATTGGTATCATCTTTGTCCACAGTAACTGCATTGAGTAGCATGGGATAGCCAGCATATTTAAATGGCTCCAGTAAATATCCATATCGTCGGTATAAGATACACTGTCCTTTCAATAGAAGTAACAACCTCCAAGGCTGAGGACCTTGCAAGCCTTGCATGGTTGCCTACAAACAGTCATGTTGAGGAAAAAGTTTAGCAAGCTTAAAACAGTGGGATGAAGATCAATAGTGATTATTCAAATCTTTCTACATTAGAAATGCTTCAAAACATGCAAATAATGTCCTAAAATGCTCTACACAAAGCAGAATCTTTATCATATTGCATCTTCAATTCTAAGTTTTATTAATACTTAATGCCATAAATGAGCCTTGTACACCTGCACTTCACAGCCGTACAAGCTACATAAATGGCTGTACTACTAGAACACGAGAATGCACAGATATTAAAAAACAAATACTATTTCAAGACAAAAGGTTCAGATGGATGTATCAAGTGAAACTAAATACATGAGAATACTTTATTTATTTTTTTAATAAGTAATCGTCAATACATGGTATTTTTAAAGATCTTAGTGAAAGAGGAGGGGGGGGGGGGGGGGGGGGGGGGGGGGGTGGGTGTGCATAAAAACAAGGGGAAATACAGGTATACACAGGTTTAAGTTGTTAGACCTATATCATGGGATAACTGGCCTATTCATGAAACTTCCACTATCTAGAAGGGACAACAGCCACATGGGAATACCATTGAAATTCTGAAGATTTTAGCATAAGAGAATCCTGCGCATTCTCATGATTTTAAGCATTTTAAGATAGATATAATAAATTTGGAGTTCAATGACTACCTGCAAGCGCTCATAAGCTTTCTGTACAGCAAGAAACCTCTCCCGCCCTTCAGGATTTTTGTCTGGATGGTATTTCATTGCAAGTTTCCTATATTGTCGCTTCAGTTTTTCTTCATCAATGTTCTCAATCTGCTTGGATATGCTAGATATCTCCTCACCCACCTCATCACTTGACACATCTTCCGGGGATATCTCTAATATTTTGCAAGCTTCTTCTTCAGAAAGATCCATGGGTCTTCGTGTCAACTCTTCACGCCACATTACTAGTAATGACTGTAGAAATTCAACATGCTCAACGATTGGCCAATATGGAAACCGGATCTCATCACATAAGTTTCGAAGGTAATAACGATGACACCACATTTCATCTCTTAGTTCTGGGTATGTCACTGGTGGCATAGGCGCATACTCATATAAAGAGTGGCAATGCTGTGACAATTTATGGGGAAAATCTCCAAGATGCTGCAAAACCTGGTTGAAAGGCAAAGAGCTCAGATTCAGCTGTAGTTTATAGAGACACATAGTGCACATTCCTCACTTCAAGGTTTAGTTATACCTGACGAATCAGATTTTCTGCTCGCATTTTGTGAGTCCATATAATCTCAGGAGTATCAGAATCAGAAACCATTGCTGCAGCAAATGCACCTGGACCACTACGCTCCAGTACATATAGCAAGGATTCAGGAAGAAGTCCACCCAATACACTGCGTTTTGCGAGTGGCAATGACGCAGAAAGTGCAGCTTCTTCCCCACCATGAAATGCTTGATGGACATGAGTCACTGAGAAGAGTTGAGCAATTGAAAGGAGATTAGATCCAGGGTATGCCAGAGAAAAATAAAATGCACCTGTGCTGTATAGACGCATCATGGCCTTGGGATTTCGGGTAACAACAGCCTTCAGCAAAGCAGCAGCACCCTCTACAATACTTGGTTCCCCAGAAAGCATAGCCTAAATTAATTTGGAAAATAAAATTGAAGATAATAAGTGCCAGACAAACATTCAGGTCTCAAAATTAAAAAGGCAGGGTCTCCACCAATGTCCATGCATATCAACTAGATTAGGAAACGAGGTTTTACAATGTCGCCACTTAAAAGAAGATGCACATACTCATACACTCATCAGACGCACACACAGACAATCATTCCAGGTCCAGAGAGACCATCAGACTACCACTGGGACTCATTTAGCATTAAAATATCAAAATTGAGAGTCAAAAATCACCTGTGCAATATTGGGCAGGCAACGTGGACTTGACAAGATCCATTTTACTCTGGGAGTTGGGGTAACTATCTCTCCAGCATCATCTAAATCTGAATGAGCAGATACCATGCTATGTAATATGGACAATGCAGCCTCCCCTACCTGAAAACAAGTAACATATATCACTAAGCATCAAGAAAATAAAAATGAAATGAGGAAAAGGTTATAAGCATGTGATTTCTAAGTTAGTGTAAGAACCCAAAAAAAAAAAAAAACACTTCTGTAGCTAGCAATTGCTAATATCCCATATGCATGATATTCCAAGGCATATGTGTCTTTCATGCATTCTCAAATAAAGTGACCATCACCCAGTGTTGGTCCTGCCAAAGCATCTCCAGAGAGGGGAGATGTTAGATAAAATCCTAAGTCCTAACCTACAGCATATTTTCAAGCAGTAGCCACTCTCGAGAATTTAACCCACATACTATGCTTGACTTCAATCAGAAGCTAAGGATGACACTTCAGCACTGCAGGCTGAATTCCATAAAAGGCAAAATGCTCTATACAAGTGAAACACTGATATGCATGCAGCACACTCACAAATCCATCATAAAACAAATAATCTAATAGAGTTTATAGGTCTCAGAAAACCAACTGTAATCAAATCGCTAACAACCATAATACAGATCAGCATTATGTTCCATGTGATATGACAATACCTGAGTAGGAGTGAGAACTGGAACCCGAATAGCTAGCGCCCAGCGAAGTTCACGGATATCACGCAACCTCTTCCAATCTAGCATCCCAGAAGCCCAGCACCTTGTTGTCCAATCAATGGCTTTCTTCGACCAGAACCTCCTGATAGCGTCCTTTTCCAGGGGTCCAACTTGTGCACCATCCTTGTC
Organism: Corylus avellana; assembly: GCF_965113065.1. Lineage (NCBI taxonomy): Eukaryota > Viridiplantae > Streptophyta > Magnoliopsida > Fagales > Betulaceae > Corylus > Corylus avellana. The sequence continues at coordinate 3,765,028 of NC_142500.1, read as the reverse complement.
AATAAACAACCATTCCTTAAGTGGTTCCATGAAAGCGGTAGCAGCAATCAAATTTGACTGCAAAGGGATAGAAGTCCTTTCTGAAGCTTCATGAACCACTGTCAGCAGATCCACAGCTAAAACACACCCTCCAACCAAAACACAAGCCTCTACATTTGATAGAATCTTCATCAAAGCCTGAAAATATATAGAATGTAGAGAAGTTACTATACAGTGATGACAAATGCAAACGTCAATTCAGGCTTTGCCTAAATCTTGAGCCCATTCCATTTATCAGGTGGATTTTCTGAAGAATATCCAGAGTTTCATTCTCTGGGAAAAACAAACCGGTAGAATGGCATCTAAGAGAGCAAAACTGTTATGTCTGCTTGAGGTTAAAAGGATCATACAAAGCTCTATTAGCGTTATCAGTATACACTATAAAGATAAGTTCACTGTCGCATGTCAATTATTCATGATCAGTCCACTACAACACATACACGAGGACAAGGGTAATTTCTGTGTAATGACATTTCCTTCCTCTATAGAGTGAAGGGTGAGATCATGGGGCCAGGACCCACCAGCTGTGTGTTTAACTTACCAATAGAAATATATATATATATATATATATATATATATATATATATATATATGCAAAACAGAACATGGTAAAAAGTAGCACAAAGAAACTCAAAATCAACAGAAAAAATATCTATGGAACTTGATCTTTAATGTACCTTCAAAAGGAGAAGAAGACGGTGCCTCAAAGCTCTATCATCTGTTCTATCCAAAAGAACCGTGATGTGGGCAGTGCCTGCAAAAGGGCCTATTGTTTTATAATGCTGTTCATAGACAATCGCCATTGCCCTTGCACAAAGCTCTCTAACTGAAGAACCTCCACCTCCTCCAAAACCATCTAATCTTCCCATATCACACCAATCATCAGATGCACCCATTTCATCAGGAACAGCACCATCTACTGTAAGCCCTATGTCAGCATCGCATAGGAACCGATGATATAGAGCTCTAAAGAAAGCAACTGGATCGCGCAGTGGAAAATCCTGTGCCCTACCACTACTGCCACTCTCAAGTAGCAAACGCAGATAATATTGACCCACACAAACTTCCTTGGACAAGCTAGGGTAACTAACAGAGAACTCAGAATAGTTCCACGATATTTGTGGCACACTATCTTGCCCAGTCATACTCTCCACCGTTGCACCTCCTGGAACAATATCTTCAGTACGCTCCTTCTCAACATCTAGTTTATGTACCTCAGCCTGCAAAGCTTCCCTTAACTCTTGCCTGGTACGCTCATTCCAGATCAAATCTGCACGATTATGGTCAAGACTAAAGGCTCGCCAAAATTCAGGCCAATTACAAAGTAGCCTTCCAGAGCCCACAGGGGTGTTCTCCACAACAACCTGGGCGGGGGCTGGAAGGCCTGTATTTTGCAAACCAACTATATTGGGATCAGAATCAACCAAATTTGAAGCACTTGGTTCTGATGCCTCATGAAGACTCGTTGATGGACCATCAGCTGAAGCAACAGCTGATTGATCATTTTGTGGAACCCCTGAAGAGAACGCTTCACTAGTCAAGTTATCACCACTGGGAGAAACTGAAGACTGAATGGTTGTGGTCTGTTCCAGATTCGGATCTAGAGCAGATCTTTGGAAGCCATCTGATGCTTTAAAAGCACCAGCAGCTCGCTGTCTTTCCAAATCACCGACTTCAAAAGTATTGACAGAAGGTAAGGAATGCTCTTGAGATGCAAGTCCTCTTCCTATACGACCTTTCCTCTGCTGAAGTAAACGCCTCTTTCTTCTACGGTTTAATGATGCTTCCTGACTGGTGTCTTCAGATGGAACTCCATCAGAACTTGTGTGCAAATAAGCAACAAGCCCAGGGGGCAGAACCCTAGACAATAAATGTAGAGCTGGTTCATAGGAATCCGCCCAAAGGGCAACAAGCTGTCGACTAACCTCACGCCTCTCACCAGCAGGAAGGAAAAACGCATGCAATAAATGTCTCAGCAAAGCACCATCACGCAAAGCAGCATCACGCATGGACTCTGCTGCAATTGCATCTTCTTCTGCAATTGTTCGCATAATCACAGCTACTGTTTCCCTGACACTTTCAGCAGCATGTCCAAACAGTGCAAACAAGCGACGCTTCAAACCAGCTACTTGGCGTAATAGTTCAACAAAAACTGTGTATTGAGTAGTTTCACTATGTGGTTCACATATCATAGCCTCAAGAACTTCAACGACACCCATTGACAATAAAGGTGATACAGACAAAGGCTTCAGCCTATTGACAAGAATAATAACATAACCATGATGAGCAAACAGCACCGACTTGGTGTGCATAATTGTAGCATGCTGCTCTCCTTTGGAATCTGTTAATATATTTGTATCCCCAGGACCACCTCCAATAAGTACAGCAACAAGCCCTGCAGCTTCAGCAGCTACACCTTCTGAACCATTTCTGAGTAAACCCATTACTCTTCCCACAGCAGCAGGAAATGACATCACATGTGAAGCTGCACTTCTTGATGCCAACAGTCTACGTAAACATGCAATAAACCCCATCACTGTGGCAGCTGCTTTAGGTGAAGGGGGAGGCAAGGGAGGAGACTCTGGAGGAAGATTTGGAGTAGCCGGAAGCATTGTAATTAAGGCCATCAAAGTCACTTCAGGTACTTCAATGCTAAAAGGAACTCCACTATATGGTATACATGCATTGAACTCTCTTATTCTTCGCCATAACTTAGCTCTTGATCCAGGAACAGAACCACCTTCAGCAACAGCATCTTTTGCTGCTGCTGCTAAGTGTTTCAAATGCATGGAAGCACTCTCCATATCAGCACCAGGGCGTTGTTGTCCAAATTGTAAATGAACTCTTCCACAAGGTGGATCAATACGATGACCAGGCATTGTCAACCTTGGTAATACAGGTACTGGGCACTGACCCTACACAAATTCACCCAGAGGTCAACCACACCACTTGAAAATTCAGTTTCTATGTTATCTATCACCAATAAAATTTATAGGAGCAATATATGATGATCACGGTGATCATAAGGATTTTAAGCATCATGTTGCAGAATCTAACTTTTTTGGTAAACAAAAATTATCATCATCCAAGCGATAACACATCTACCTACTTCTGATTGCAACACATCACGAACTGCTGCAAGCAGGCTATCCCGAGATGTACTTGCATAAACCTACAATTCATGACACACTTCAGAAACATTACCCCCAGTGAACCAAAAGTAAAACTTAAGGCAATAAATTCTTACATGGATCGGGCAACCATCATTGAATTCAATTGCAAACATCTGGGGCTCCTCCGCAAATCGAACAAGAGAGCTTACTGCAGATAAAGGACGAACACTAATAGCCTGCACACATCTAGTGATGATTCTCAACATTTGATATAACTCCACCAAACCAAAGAAAAATAATCCTACAGAATGTTAAGTCTACAGAAATTATCCCCTATCTTTTAACTGCATGTACTCATCCTGAACTTGCATGTAGGTATACTTTTCTTAAACAGAATTATAAGATTTGTATAAAAATTTATAATGCATTGCCAGATTATTTCTTCTCTTATAAGTGCCTTCCATGTCAACACAACAACGTAACCTCTTCTTCCTTTTAACATGATCATGGTAGTTATTCATAATTTTTTTTTTTTGATAAGTAAAGTAGTTATTCATAATTTAGTCAAAACAATTTCAAAAATTTTAGTCATCAAAAAATCAAAATCAAATCTATCACTTACAAATGCATTTATTAAATTTGAGAAAATGACCTCAATTTTATGAGCAAAGCCTGTACAGTAAATGTGTATGTAGGCATCTTGACATAAGGCAGGCCTGATGCCAGTAGTAGTTATTCCAACTCTTGGCACCTAGCCAAAGCCTGAAATATAAAATTTAAAAGAAAAAACTTAAATTCAGCAGCTTACTTCATAGTTCTTCGGGCGCCTCTCAACAAGTGAAGCCCTTGTAAGAATGAGTTGACAAGATACAGCATCACCATGCTCCCCAAGTCCTCCTTTTGGGCCAACTCCCAAATTCAATCCAGTAACATTTAGAGTTCCATGAGCAGCAGACCGCAATCTTGTCACGGACCAACCCCCACAAGGGGTTTCATCTGCTCCTACTGCCTCTTTTGCTGTATTTGATATGTTTAAAAGTAATAATAATAATAAGCATCAAAAAAAGAAAAAAAAAAAAAAAAAGATGACAATAGCTTAAAAGAGAAGGAAACTTGTTTATAATGTGGTACCCCTTCTCTTTAAATACTCTGCTGCACTGAGGGATTGAGAACTGTCCACAGATAATGACAGCCCAACCATGGATTTTGCAGTTTTAGTCTGCAAAAAAGTACAACTATATAAGTTCTGATGCAAAAATATTTCCAGAGCATCAACATGACCAACAGGCATAATCAAACATTCCAGTATAGTCTGACTTCTTTGCATCAGGATCACTTCAGAGGTAAAAGGTAACCTTGTGAAAAATGTCAGTTAAAAAGTATGTAAATAAATGAGCATGAAATTATAAGTTAAACAGTTTTAGAAGCCAGCCATACCAAATTTGAGATGATAGAAGAAGTCGTGGTCCCTGAAGCAGCCTGGAAAGCTTTAGATTTTCTTCCGTATAAAGGGCAGAGAACAAAACCTCCATGTTCAACACTTTTCTTCCCATAAGCATCAGAAAGAAGAATGATGGCAGGGGAATCCATGTCTCTAAAATCCAAGCACCAGCGAAGGTCTCCAGATTTTAAATCAATAATTTCGACACCAACATGAGTAACTTTCAATTTCTGTACAAGTCACCAGTTATGAATGCAAAACAGTTTAGCAGTTTGAAAGAGTAAATTCATCATATTAGTCAAAAATAAAGGCTAGAAAAAAATGAATTTATGGACAGCAATGTAGATTGTACGTATAGCCTTAACAATTATAATGGGTTCCATTATTGTAATCATGACACTATGATTTAGCAACCATCATAAATGTTCAGACAACTAGACGTAGTAAAACAACTCAGTGGATACAACATTTACTTAGCAACAGCATAAAAATGTATCAAACTGGCAGCCAAGTTTAATGCAGTTGAATCAATGGGTTGTTGACCATGACTTTTGCAAAGCAAGTTTATCAGGTTGCAATGGGAAGGAAAATAATTAAGTTCTTATCAAAGAAACAATATGCTTTCTATAAATTGTTTTCCAGCAAAAACTCATTTGTCTGATAGTGAACATTTGCTTTCAAAAAAGAGAAAAAAAGACTGGTTTGGTTGAGAATCATAAAGAGAAGTCGTCAGTTGACCTGCCGGTTCGAAACTCCTGAGTCAACAACCTAAGGGAGGTTAGTACTCAAAAGACAAAAACCATGCAAATGGACATATTCTCCACAATGCCTGGCAATTACTGGTTGACAATATCTTAGTCTTCATAGAGTCTCACCCTTTACAAAATTAGTATAAAAATACTTCATGAAGATACAGCCATGTCTATCAGCGTTGAAGTGTCAATCCTAACTAACAAGCTAAAAGGTGATTTTGAAGTAGAGAATTCTTCCCACCTCTTCAGTTTCCCTTTTCTTTTTTCACCCATTCCAGTCCTTAATCATACAAAATAAACAAACAGGTCCTAGTAAGAATTTGTTACATAATTTTATCCAGTCCTAGTAAGCCAATATCTAGCTTGATGTCTAGTAACCAGTAATCCACAATTTTGCCTTACATATGGTCTCATCAACTCTAACATTGACAATGGCATCAAACTACTTGGCAAAGTCACAAACACGCCTCTTATTCACTGAAGCTTCATTCTTAAGGACCTAACTTACTTCCAAGCTTTTTTTTATAAGTAATAACCAGTCTTATTAAAAGCATAAGGCACCCCAAGGTACACAGAGAGTATACAAAAGGATCACGTAACTAGAAAATGAAAAGTGAGCAAGGAAATCATCATAACTAATCGACAACAGGGACATTCAAGCTTAAGAGCATTCATAAATGATATCGTAAATCAAAATACACACCTAAACCCGCACTAAAATCCAATAAACAAAACAAAACCTATCCTTTATAATCAACTTAAAAGCGCGAATCATCACACTGAACAATGCATACCAAAGTTTAAAGGAGAAAGTAAAACCGTAACTTACAAAAGGAACCCACTCTGTGGTCCGCCGCCGCAGATGTAACACCGGAAACTCGGCCACGGCGTTGAGCCTATTCCACCGAATCCTATGCAATTCCGTCAGTATACTCGCCTTATACCGTGACGAAAACTTAATCGCCCTGAATTTGCCACGCCCGTCGGTTCGCACGCTGAGATTGAACTCGTTTGAATTGTCGTCGCGGCCGATTATCGGCACGGCGCCCTCGAAATCGGTGGCGACATCGTAGGAGTTGGTGACGGCGAGCGTGGAGGGGTCGAGGGTGACTATAGAGACGCTGGAGACGCATAGTATGCGCTTGTATCGGCCGCGCCAGGAGTGCTTGATGACGAGGTAGCGGGCCAAGTACTCGGGCTCTTCCAGAGGGGGAGGGGTCGATTGGGAACTGTGAATAGAGGAATCCATTGGGGTCGATCGCGGTGGGCGCACTGTGCGGTAGCGATCGGGTGCGATACGGTTCACAGAGTCGAGGTAGGCAAGGGAGTGGTGCCGAGGCGCATTGTGAGGGCGGAGAAAGAACCAGAGTCCCGCGCCGGATTCCGCCCCCGCCGGGCTTCGGTGACGCGCAGACTGATTTGCCCCCAGCTCTGACGGTTATTTACGGATTTTGCCAGTTGGAATTCCCAGAGTCAGAACCTAACTAGACCTAAATTCTTCATCGGAAGAAAGAAATGAAAACAGTTTCTTTGATTTTGATCCAAGCGTGAGGACCTTCACAAAATGCTTTGGAGAGAGAGATAGAGAGAGATCAAGTCGAATTTGGAATTGAATAGAGTAGAAGGTTTGGCGCAGAGTCAGAGAGAGAGAGGTGACGACAGCTAGGAGAGGAAAGGAGGGCTTCGCTGTGAGGTACCATACTGTCAAAGCATTTTTCTGTTGGGGCTATTGTCACCTGCGGGTTATTTATTTGGATGACGTGCGATAAGTTTATTGGATGTGTTCGGTGTTATGCGAGACCTGAAACGTTACTGTCGACTGGATCATCTTTAGGAGATCACGCGCGCGATCAAAACGGGCACAACCACATGGGAACACAACTCCATCGGACAAGTTTTTTGTGTTATTTTACCGACCATCGCCTTTGGCCGGTCGGCTGGCGTGCAGTTCTCCCGTTTTACCTGGTAAATACCTTGATTATGATCTAGCTTGCATGTAGTAGTTTTCACTACTACTTTCTTGCTGTTTCTCAAAATGACCGCGTTTTGGGTAATAAAAAAATAATTTTTTTAAGAAAATAATATAAAATTTATTAAATATTAAAAAACTAAAACTAAAAAAAAAAATCTGATCAAAATTTTATTTACCATTTTTACAACAAGAAAAAGAAAAGGAAATCAAATCAAATTAACCAAAAACAACAGAAGTATAATTTATATGCAAACTTACTTAAGCCTTGGTCCGCAGAAAACCTTCTTGAAGCATCCCTGCAAATCATCTTCCTCAACAAGTCCTTGGCCGCCAGCAACACCGTGCCGAAGATCCGCGTCAGCAACCTCAAGTTCCCCCTCAATGCTGCCTCGAAAATCTCTGTAGTAGACTCGCTGTAAAACGGCGGAACGCTGGCCAACATTATGTACAAAATCACTCTGACACTCCACACATCCACCTTTGCATTGTACTTCCTCCCCATCAGCACCTTCGGTGCCACATAATACTGCGTTCCCACGACCCCTCCGATGCATTTCCCCTCCGGCAACCACATGGCCAACCCAAAATCCGCCACCTTCAAATTGTTCCGCCACCCCATTTTTGGCCAAGGGGTGGCTGAAGTGATTGGGATCCTCGGCAAAAGTGATAAAATTGCCCAAGAATTTTTTTTTCAAATCCTTACCATTTATTTCCATCCAACGGCAAAAAATTCACCGCATGTAGGCCTGGGTATCGGTCAAAACGGTCCGGTTAAGGACCTTATCGGTTATTAACCGATAATTTTCGGTTAAACGGTTTATTAACCGATACCGAACCAATAAGAATTTTAATCGATAATTTCGGTTAAAACGGTACACGGTTAAACGGTCTGGTTAAACCGGTTAACCGATTTAACCGAGAGCTTTATATTGATTTATTTTGTTGGGCCAAAAACCAAAAATGAGTTTTTTTGACTTTTGAGAGCCCAAATACTTTTTGTTGGGCTAAAATAATTTATTAAAAATGAGTTATTTTAGGGACCAAATACTTTTTGTTGGGACCCAAATATTTGTTTTTTGGGCTAAAAATTGAAGCTTTTTTATATTGATCCACTTCAACTTCTTTTTTTTTTTTTTTTTTTTTAATATTATAAAATACATTTTTCCAAAGCACATGGACTAATTAACATAATGAATGCTAATTAGACTAGCAAAACTAGTTAATGAAAAATGTTTTTACCAAATGCAAAGAAATCTTATCAAATGCCATCACTTAAAAAAAAAACATCAAACCTACCCAAACCCAAATTAAAATAAAATTCATTAATGAATAATAAACAAAGTATTAACTAATTAAAGTCACTTAGCAAAAGGAAAATAAGTCATGGGCAACACCATTACACAAATTCGGAAACCTGTGTCACTTGTGGGAATTTGGAAACCTCTCTAAAAGACTAAACGGCGCCGTTTTGGGACTAGGACTTAAAAAAAAATAATAATAATAAAAAATAAAAAATAAAAAAAATTCCGGTTTCTTATCGGTTAACCGGTTAACCGATAAGAACCGCTTAACCGGACCGGACCGGACCGGACCGAATTCCGGTATACTTTTTTTAACCGATAAGGATATCGGCATATCGGCTACGGTTTATATCGGTTCGGTCGAAGCCGGTAGACGGCCGGTTAAACGGTAACAGTTAATTTGCCCACCCCTAACCGCGTGTCTTGTCCGATATAAAATAATAAAATATTATTATTTTTTAAAAATAAATATAAAATCAAATATTAAAAATATATGTAGTGGTTCGGCCACTCCGACTCAGCCTTGGGGGTGGCTAATCCACCCTCCGGGGCCCTAAGGCCACCCCCAAAGACTAGTCCCCCAAAGGGTGGCTCCAATCCACTCCTTGGGGTGGTTCGCCCACCCCAGCTCAGCCTTGGGGGTGGCTTCGGCCACTCCTAAGGGCCGGTTGGAGGTGGTTCGGCCACCCCCAAGGCTGAGCTGGGGTGGCCGGGCACCCCTTATGGGCTGGTCGAACCACCCCATGTTTTTTAATAATTATTTTTATTTTTTAATATTTTTATTTTATATTTATTTTAAAAATAATAATAATATTTTATTATTTTATATTAGATGGGACACGTGGCGAATTTTTTTGCTATTGGATGAGAATGAATGGTTAGGATTTGAAAAAAAATTCTTTGGCAATTTTATCACTATTGTCGAGGATCCAATCCTTGGCTGGAGCCACCCCTTTGATTTTTAATTTTTTTTTTTTTCAGTTTTTTTATATATTTTTTTATTATTGATTTTTTAAAATATTTAATGAATTTTATATTATTTCTTTAAAAAAACTATTTTTTGTATTGCCTAAAACGCGGTTGTTTTGGGCCACTAGATCCCTTGATTATGGCCTTGTTGGTTAAACAACGTTTATTTTAATTTTAATTTTTTAAAAATAATGATTGATATAGAAAAGTGAAAAAAATAAAATAAAAATAAAAATAAAATTTTGTAATAATTTTTTTATTTAAATAGTAGTAAAAAGTAAATTATGTGATATAAAAAAGTGAAAATGTTTTGATATTAATTTTTTTTTTTTTTTAAAAAAAAGAGATGAATACCTGATTATATGGCAAATAATCTGATGGGCAGCTACAGCCCACTATGTGGCAAGTATCTAGAAGCCTCTTACATTATAAAAGGTACATATCCTCAAAATCAGGTATTTTCCTCATTTTCTCTCGATTTAGTTTTTTCTTGCAAAGTTATTTACTCCCTTAAGCATTAGAGGCTTCTTGGTCCCCCGTGGGCCAACAGTTTTTTGCGACTTTTTTCTTGTTTTGTAGGAGCTCTAAACCACTCTGGTCGTGCAAAAAATGTGACATGTGAAACTTTCTTTCCATTCAGATTTCTTTCGTAAAGCTATTTACTTTTTTTTTTCAATCTCGTAAAGCTATTTACTTACTTAAGCATTGGAAGCTCCCTAATCCCCTAAGAGTTGGCGGTTTCGGAGACTTTTTCCATTTTTTTTAAAGAAGCTCCACATCCGATCTAGCTATGCAAAAAGTCTGAAATGAGAATGGGGGCAAATGGTAATACAATAAATTAGCACATGCACAAAGCTTAAGGCCTATTTTATATAAAGGCCCCATTTAAGCACCCATTATAGGTAATTTGACAATTGATAGGCTACTACCAAGCTACCACGTGACATGCATCCAAGGACCATCTCCAATGAGCCTCTCACATTATAAGACACATATCCCCCAAATCAGGTATTTTCCTCATTTTCCCTCAACTTTCTTTCCATTCAGTTTTCTCTCAAAGAGCTATTTATAGATTCAAGCATCAGAGTCTCTCCAATCCTCCGAGGGCCGGCGGGTTTCCAATGACTTTTTTTTTTTTTTTTTTTTTTTTCATTTTGCAAGAGCTTTGTTGACAAGCTTGACCGTGCAAAAAATCTGCTTCATCATATCTCATCAACTTTATAATGCAATCTATGATCAAAATTGGCAAAACTTTCTATGAGGTTAATCAATTCCAAAAAAAAAAAAGGGTAAGATTTTAACCAAGGGTTTGATGCAAATTATGGAGATAGGTTGTATGAGGTTTAAAAATGGCAATATGTGCCATTTGTTTGCTTTCAAACTAAATTACTCAGTCAATTAAAGAGAAACAACATGCATGCAATAGTATCAGTAATACACAAAATTTTGCATTAATACATTCGAGCAAAGGAATAAATTGTTCTTTCATGTAGGACATAATAGAAAGATTGAATGAGTATTTATCATCATGAGCTACAAAATATGCAGTGATCTTTGATACTTTATTTCGAATGCATAGTCTTAATTAATGATGTAGCTTTCTAGTATTTACGGTTAATTTTCATTGCTGGAGCCTATATATGAGACACAAAATACTCTGTAAACTTATCAGTAACGGCCTCTGGTAGGCAAATGCACATCACCATTGTCCCATTAAGATCAACATTTCCTTCTGGGAGGAACACACATACTTGAGGTGTGGGAGTCAGATCTATAGGACCAGCATATATTGGCCTTGCCCACCCAAAATCTGCACCCTCGTATATGGAAAATCTAGTCCATTGAGTAATTGTCAATTTTCCTCCAAATTCAAGTTGTTTTGGCCTGTCCACCTCAATGAAATCCACCGTAGACTTCAAATACTCCTCTGAAACATTAAGTCTTGCTTCGCGAACTAAACGGGTTGTGTCAGAAAGCCGTCCATTTACAAGCTTTGAGACGGTGCTTGTTGCGCATGCCACGCACAGCACGTTGCCGTAAAACCCGTCTTTTAATGGTGGGTTTTGCAGCTTCTGGCGAGCATTGACGGAAAATGTAAGCCGAAGCTCATAGTTTGGTGGTTTTACATCGAGTGCTCTCACCCATGACCTCCATATATGAGCAGCCATAGCATCAAAGGTAGTGCATGAAAAAGCATCATCATCCGGCTGAGCCAGATTTTTCAGATGAGATTGGAACTCCCGGCTAACCCGGTAACACTTCTGAACAGGCTTGGTTTGCCAAAGACTCATTGTTAGGCTCGACCCCTCTTCAATTCTCATGAACTCGACATGTCGGAATTTCGCCACCGGAGGGTTGCGAGGCAGAAAGAGTTCCCTCTCCCAACATGGCTGAGGGTTTGTTATCAAGGTCCCTGCCTTTGCTGTGGCAGCCCATGCCCCAACAAATTGCATGGCACCAATTCCATCACAAATACAATGGCAGAGCCTCAAGCCTAGGCTAAACCCACCACATCTAAAAACAGTTACCTGAGCTATGACCAATGGCATGTCAAGAACTTTGTACGGCTCCTCATCAGGGAACTTGAAGATCAACGGTTCCCAACCAGGGTTCGGCACTGTGAGGTCTCCTAAATCTGCCAACGCCATTTCAGAGTGTGCCTCCACCATGAGCGCCCCTTGTTTAGGTCCGAAAAACACTTCGAGCTTACCATTTTCGGTCTCTCTAAGCCGGCCTGATAAAGGATAGTAAGGGACTAGCACTTGTGCAAGAGCATCACCTAGTATTTTCATGACAGGTTTTTGGCTGGAATTTATGTTACCTGACTGATAAAAATATATTGTAGGGGTGAAGACGCGTGCTCCGATCATGTCGTCGAGGTTAGAGAGGTAAAGGCTGTCGCCAGGGCTAGCAGGAATGGAGCTTGAGGGCATGACAGGAACAATGCCATCGATGGTCAGAGAGATTTTCAAGTGAGCGAAATGGAGCTCTTGAACCCACGGAAGAGCCATGAGAGAGAGCGCTGAGAGAAGTCATGCCAAGCGGTGACATTTGTAGAGGAAAGAGCTAGAAAACTTTGACATACAAAGATGCTTGGGCTAATATATATATATATATATGTAGAGAGAGAGAGAGAGAGAGAGAGAGATTGGGATTATAAAGTTATATTGGTGTGAAACAGTTGGTGGTGATATCATTCATGATCTGAATTTATGTTATTTTTCGCTGTTAAACAAGTTCACCTGCCAAAAGAAAAACACAACGAGTGCATGCAAGAGGGTTGCCGTATTCTTTTACTGGATAAATAAATGGATAGAGAAAAACAGTTTAAAGCCCTAATCAACGCCCTTTTTCATTCATTCAATGAACCATGGCAGAGAAGGCCAGTTCCAAACTTCAAATAATTAATATAAACGCGTATGTGATGAAGTTCATGAATAATGTAAACACTTAACTATAAAAATATGACAAATGATTATAAATTTAAAAGATATATCAAGTAAAACTAGAAGTTTCTTTATGAAACTCTAACTTCACAAAACCAGTTCTTCTGATGTATATTTTGCATTTTCACCAAATAGTCCAAATGAAAAATGGTACATATTCATATATGAGAAAGAAGAAGAAATTACAAAAACCAAAGATCTCAGCCAGCTTACCGCACTGGCTGCTGATTGAAGTATAATTCTTCTCTTTTTTCTTTGCCGCAACGAGCTTTGCACTTCTTGCAGCAGCCTCGCTAGCTGCGGCTCTAGCGGCAGCACCCATCTCTTTGCTTGATTTTTTCTTCTTCATAGATGTCACTTTCTTTAGCCGCTCTTTAACATCGATGGAAGATATATCTTCTGCCTTTTCATGACTCCCAGCAGCTTCTTCAGTTGCATCTCCAGTGTCAACGCCATCAGGCTGGTCCTGGGATTCTTTTGCCTCCTTTGAAAATTTATCCTTCTTTTTCTTCTTTCTCCCACTTTTGCTTTCCCCTACCTATGGTATTCTCCTTCTTTTCTAACTCTCCATCTATACTCTCTGCTTTCTTCTCTTGTGCAACACCTGCAACGAATTAGGACAAACAATATATCATTTGATTGAGCACATGAATGATATGAACATGTTTACATTTTTGTACAATTTGGTAATTGCTTTAATAATTGGTTGATAAGATACATTGTATGACATGGTACACCGGTACGTGCGGTATAATGATCATTAACTTACTATATAGATTTGATTCTATAGTCAAATATGTGTGCGTCATATGAGCCTTGGATCCAATGGTTATTTCATGACTGGCACAGCCATGCCTAATGGTTGATCACTACAGGACGTACATTACTAGTAGGGTAGGCCACCCGAGGTCGTTCTGCTAGTGTTATGGACGGTAGTGTACAATGGTCGGGGCACTGGCACTGTATTTCAGGTTCCTCGTAACAGCGACAACCTTGCTGAGAATGGGTAATATCTCGGGTAGACCATATATGATAGTTACGACATATAAAACATTAGTTTTTTGCATTAAAATATTTAGGGCCCATTGATTTCAATAAATGCGATTTTAAAAATCGCATTTTTAAAATTGCTACTTTTTAAAAGGAAAAAATTCACTTTACATGCTTGAAGTTTGAGGTGTTTTTCAATTTGAATCATAATGTTTAAAAATTTGCAATGTACCCCCTAATGTTTCAAAAATTTGCAATTAACACCCTACGTTACTAATTGTTGTCTAAGTAGACGAAAATTACATCATGTGCATCTCACGTGGGATTTTTATGTTGTGTCTTCCAATTTTGCACCCAACCTAGCTAGTGAAATGACGTAATTGCCCCTCATTAAAACCCAACACATGTTTTGATTTTTTTTTCTTCAACCCCTTTTGGGTGTCATGTGGGTGTTCGAGTGAAAAAAAAAAAAAAAAAAAAAGGACTAGATGCCTCTCACTTGATCTTATACCGGCAATTTTCGTGTACTTAGACGACAATTAGTAATGGAGGGTGTTAATTACAAATATTTTAAACATTAGGGGGGTACATTGCAAATTTTTAGACATTGAGGTTCAAATTAGAAAACACTTCAAACTTCAGGAGGTAAAGTGAAATTTCCCCTTTTTAAAATCGTATAGACATTTGGTAAAACATGTTAAGAAGTATTTTTTTTATCAATTGAGTGTTTGGATAACATTAATATATAATTGCGGTTTCATGGCAAAATAGGTAAATATTGCGCCAAATGTTATTTTAAGCGAAATCGTGATTTTGGTTTAAATTCATACTTTTTCAAATAAGCACCCCATAGTTAGCTTATAGAAATTGCGGATTTTTCCATGATTTTAGAATTTGTGTTTTTAAAATCGCAATCACAAACACTCCAAAATTACGATTTGGTTTAAAAACATAGATTATTTTTAAAAAAAAGCACTCCCAAGCGGACCCTTAGGCGATTGCCGCCGGAAGTACACCGCTCTTTTATTAACCAAAAAATACTTATATGTTGTATTAACGGAGATAACACCTCTTTTTAAATGTTTACTAGAACTGCATGTTTATTTTCGCTTAATAATAATGGACTCATGTCATATTCTATCGTGAAGTTTATTTATTAAGTCATTAGATTTATGCAGTTATTACTCTTATAGGAAACATGCTTCTAGAACCCAAGAGTGACATGGTTGTCATTACAAACTAATTCGCCTTAATTAAGATCTTCACGATGTTACCAGATTTGCTTTATTATTATTGTTAGTTGCTCCATATCTTTAAATTGAAGATTATACTTGTCCCTCTAATGATCTATACATTTCTCAGATTTATTTCACCTTCATATGTATTAACTCTAGGATGCTTAGAGGAGCGATTCCCCATTTAGCCACCAGTTGATTAAACTGGGGTAATTGCCACTAACCATGTCAGTCTGGTCAATGCCAATTTTGGGGGGCGTTACAGGTTGTAAGTGGGCCGAGTTAAGTCGAGTGTTGAATTTTTAAGTTCTGTTTATTTAATTTTATTTTGAAAATGAGCCGAGTTTGAATTTATCACCAGGCTAGATAATTTGTTTAAGCTAGGCTTATTTATTTTTTTTGAGCGAATTTGAACTTATTTAAGAGCTTCTTAGTTAACTTATTCATTCCATAAAGTAAATTTCAAAGATTTTTTTTTTTTTTTGCCATAAATCCATATTAATTATTGTTAAGATTTTATTATTTGAACTAATTAAATAAATGAAATTGAATCTTAAATAATTCAATCTTGAGTTTACATATATGTTTTATAGTATGTATGTAAATGAGACATGTTACAGACCATTCTCTCAAACATCTTTCAATCATTTCTTTTTGCAAATCCAATGATATAATATATCATTGGATTTGTGCACTGACGTGGGTTTCACACAAATTCAAGAATTAAGATGTCTTCAGAATATCTAGTTAGTTATATTGAAATTGTATTTTTGTCATATCAAAAAGTAAAAAGACATAAATATCATTCAAATATAATTAATTGGATACTCTTAAGTTTATTTGAATTGGAGAGAATCCTGTTCCCAAATTTAATGGTAGACTCACCCATTCACTATAGGAAAATTGGTGGAAAAATATAATGAATAATGATTTTTATCATTTCTCTATATAAATTCATTATGTGTGCACACACATATTTATACATACACAAACACACATACATCTATATCAAGACTCACGATAACAATAATTCAAGTTAATTCTATTATATTAGGAATATAATTCATCTATACTTAAGATGTTCTAATGACAAAATTAAAATAATGTTATAAAAAAAAATGGTACGAGTTTATATGAATCAAGACAAGTGTACACGAGTATAGCTCATCTAATAAACAAGTATATATAATTTTGTATTCACGTTAAGCTCATTTATTAAATTAACTAAATTCGAGTTGAGTTTACACAAACAAATATCGAGCGGGTTGTCAAACAGATTTGTTCGTGAGGAATAACCACAATGCTAATAATAATTTACAATTCACCTGGATAGTGCCATTTTAGTTCTAACTATTCTCTCAAAGCTAAAGTTTATCCTTTTGTCAAATTAAAAGAATTCAAGAATCCAAACCACACTAAGAATCTACTGATGAAAAACCTGCTGGACTCATTTTACAATGAATCAATTATCATTTTGCCGTGAAAAATGACACAAAACAATTCAGTTTGAGAAGCACATCTGTTCAGATAAACTTTAAACATAAGAGTTACAAAAACAAATTTGATCCAAAAAGAGAAAATCAAGATGAAGCAAGGGGCGAGGAGTAATCAAACGTAGTCCCGACATGCTGAATGACAAAACCGTAGATCTTTCGCTTCAACCGCTCAACCTTTTCTGTCAGTAGCTCATCCCCTTTGGAAACCACAAGGTCCAACCAATTATTGACTCGTTTCAAATGGGATAAAACTACTGCAATGGAGCTACCATCAAGAGATATTGATTTACCCCCATCCCCAAACACCCTAAAACCTGCATCAAGGGACTCCTCGACGAATCTTAGAAACCACGCTTGCATTTCAGACATCAACTTCATTGCAAGCTCCACTGTCTCTTTCATTCCATGGCCCCTGGTCCACATCCCAAGACTAGGATTGGATGGTGGACACGAGGAAGCCTTTAGATGGTTCTTGCCAGGTGCATTATGAGATTGCCGTTTTGACAAACTTTTCTGCAGAGTTGATGGAGGCTCACGATCTTGGCTGGTAAGTAGGGAGACAATCTGAAGGTCTGTGGCCAAGGCAGCTTCAACCCAAAGATTTGAAGGCTCTGGGGGGATGTTATCATTAGGTGTGTCAGAATTGTGGCTACTCGAAACTGATTCAGCAATTGCAGTTGATCTCACAACGTCGTTATAGATAGTAAAGAATCGGTCGATTGTGGGTAAAGGGTTTCCAGCCTTGGATGCAGAAGAGAGTTCTGAGAACATGCTGAAGAGGATAGAAAGTAGGAAAGTTAAGCTCACTTCAACAATTATTAGAGAATATGCAAAGTCAGTATTAATGTGTAAAAAGTTCCTTAAGAGTATGTTTTCTAGCTGTACCTCACATACTATTATTTGTTAAATGGTGCTACCCTAATTTATAAACTAAATGTTGTGCGCATGTGTTTGATGCAAATGTGCGTGCGCTTGAGGAGAAAAGAGGGAAGGGAAGGGAGGAACTATTACCTTAAACTCCTTACAATAGACTCGGTAGCAAGGGCCTCCCTCAATGCTTCAGCTGCAGCTGCAGAAGCAAGCACTTTCCTTTGCATGGCCTCCTGCATTAAGTTGATGTGTGAAAATTCAAATTTCCGTCTTCAATCTTTAATCAATGTTTGAGCATTTTTTAGTCTGTTGACTAGATATAAAAGCATCTTTGCTAAGCTCTCTAAATTGTGACTAATTCTACTGAGATGTCATCATCATGTAATAGCTATAAAGTTGCTAATAACTTAGTTCTATGCAGTGCTAGCTGATGCAATCAGTCAATCCCAAGTTCCAAATCTTGATCCATACCTTCCCAAGACTTGCAAGATCTGCTGACAATGCATCCAATGGAACACTGCCATCAGTCCATTTCTTTTCATGAACAGTGATGCCTAGAGCTTCAATGTTTGATTTCTCCTCAATCAGACAACTATCGGGAGAACTAAGTTTTGTTTTCTCATCAGATGAAGAATCATCAGTCTTGGGTCTTCGACCATTCACATCGCTTAAACGTCTAGAAATTGCAGCCTGGAAAGCATAAGAATGTCACGAAAAAAGCTTAGGAGAGTATAGCAATGCAAACTCTTCAGTGCAACAACAGAATTTTAAGGAAAGTGGAGGATCAATTATTGATAACATCCTCACAATACATTGAGAATACTATGCATGTCAAATTAGATAACTTCCCAACTAAAGGACGCTATTGAACAGCATATTCATGTTATTGGGAGGCTATGATGGAAATTCAGCAGGTTCAGGCCACAGGGATATGTGTTCTAGAGCAAGGCACTGGTTTTGTTAAATTATCCGACCTCCATCTTTCATTCTCTTATGTCATATGAATCAGTAAAGTTTGTTTTATCAACAAGAAGTTATTGATCCGCTTTCATTCTCTTTTACTTTTCTCTATGCATCAGTCCACCAATTAGGTAAATCAAACTTTGGAACTGAACGTGCCTATTCACAGCTACTTCTTTCCACAATATTGAATCATTAAGGGGCCAGTGTATGGTGATACAAAAAGGGTATGCACATCTCTAATTAGTCCAAACTGAAATTCAGCAATATCTACCATCAAAATATGTCACGCTGATTGGTTTCTTTCTTAACTTGGAGTGGAGTTACCAAAATAAAAGCTGGTCAGAGGTTGCACTTTTGTGTTTTTTTGAGTATTTTAAGATAGCAGTAAAGCAAACTTCGAGCAAAATATTAGCTAGAGAATAAAAGCAAGATTGAAACCTAAAAAAAATGAAATGATATCATTAAAGTCCATTTCAGTATCAAAGAACAAAAACAAGCGCATCATTTCTCAAATCCAATTAAATCACCATATGGTACTTCTCTGTAAATAGAAATTGTGTACGCAGTGGAAAAAAAATCTAAGCTTTGTCTAGCAATAAGAGAACCCACAAAGGAAATTACCTGAGTCCGCAAAATTGCTTGCAGATCCGGTTTGTTCTTGGAAACACTCTTCTCTTTCTGCTCCACAGGGGCTGTCCCCGCTGGTGGCTCATCCCAACTCTTCCGATTTGTCTTTGCAGAACCAGCAATTGCTTCGGAAATCTTCGAAATTCCAGCAACTATAGTTGCCATCTTCTTCTTACCAGTCGAATCCGCAGCACCACCTGCCACTATAGGTGAAAGCTTGACACCCCCGGATAACCTCCTCCCCGGAGAAAGCGAAGCCCTCCTCACACTAGGCGAGGCCTGCCTCCGACCGTTTGGAGAAGGCTGCCGGTACCTAGAGGGCACGATAATCGCTGGCTCCTTCGACGCCTTTAGGTTGTCTTCTCGAGCTGCCACCAAGCTCGGAACCACACATTTTGATGGCACCGGGGATGCTGACCGCTTGCCTTTTGCAGCTGGTGAGGGGTCTCTACCCACAGCAGCCATGTTCTTCTTTCCGACCGATATAGATCTTTTAGCCCCCGCTGGAGATGAGAACCTTTGAGGCCTATCTGAAACCTTTAATTCATCAGAATTCCCCACATTTCCAATAGGTAAATTGTCCCGAGGTGCCAGAGCCTGCCTCGATCTTCCCTTTTCGCCTTTAGGCTCAACCTTTGAACATTCCTTATGTTCGCCTAATTTCTTGCTCGACAGGTAAACAGCAATCGGGTCGGCCGATTGATCCGAATCCGCCACAGGCTGAATCACGAACTCGCGTTTTGAGGCTGAAATGCGGGCAATGAGTGGTTCAGGACTTCCGACGAACGGGTGGCGGCCAGCGATTGGGCGGATTCCGCACACCCGTGGGACGGGTGAGTCGAAGTCGAAGCGGTCCACGTAGACGAACTGACCGAGCTGTAAGCGGTTGGCGAGGATGAGGTCGTTGTCGCGGTCGGAGAGCGAGACGTAGGTGGAGTTGAGGGAATCGGAGAGCTGGACATAGAAACCGTGGTTGGGCCAGAGGTCAGAGCCGGCAAGGGCGGGGACTATGCCGATGACTTGGAGGAGAGCCGAGCGGTGGTCCCCTGTGACACGTGCGGTGGAGTTCATTGATTGGAGGAGCTTCAAGAGGATTCCTGGAGTCAGAGACGCCATTGTGTGTGTATTTGCGTGCGTGTGTGTGTGAGTGGGAGAGAGAGAGAGAGAGAGAGAGAGAGAGAGAGGGAGAGAGGCAGACTGAAAGTGGAGGAGATGGAGTGGAAGAGTTGTAGTACTGGAAAAGGAGGTCCAGTGAATTTGTCCGTTACAAATTTCAAATTTCAAAACCTCGCTAGAGTCTTCGTTAAGTTTGAATTCAGGTTCGGGGGCCAGCTACGTTACCGTTACGTTATGGAGAGTTCCTTTTCTTTCCATTTCAAATCTTCCCCATTTTTTGTGCATTTAGAAGGGTAGTATTGTCTAAAAATTTTAACCTCAAAAAAATTTGAACAATTTTACCATTCTAAAGACAATAATCAAAGGAAATGAAGATGATCATTTTTCCTACTTTATGAGAAGGAAAAAGAATGTTAGTGCTGCAAGTCACTGGCATAATTTTAAACGTCCAGTTGCATAATACCACATGGCCGGATTTTTGTTTAGAAAGTGTGCACGTTGAGTAATGCTAAACTTTACCCATAAGTGCTTAATTAAACTTTACCCCCAAAAAAAAAAAAATCTGTTCTTCTGCACTTTATTCCATTCAATAATTTTTTTTCCTTACCCTTTTCTCTTACTCTTTTAAATGACTTTCATGAATATACGAAGATCACTCAAAAGTTATATATATATATATACCAATTTACAAATTAGTTTAATCTCTATCAAAATTAGAAGTTGACCCCTCAATAACACTTTGACCCTCGATAAAAAAGTTTGATTCTGTCCCTAAACTCATATATTATTATTATTATTATTATAATAAGTGAACTCATATATATTCTCTATTTAAAAAAATATAAGAAATTATAATTTTGAACATTATATGAATAAAATAATTTTTAATCTCTCGTCACCTCATCATCTTTGCCAAAGAGTAATGCTAAAAAACATATACTTATCTCACAAGTGAACTATGCTATAATGTTATCATGAAAATCTCAACCAACTCTTCGATCAATCATTGTAAAAAAAAAAAAAAATCAAGAGTTAGTTGATATTGTCACATCAACATTGTGGGATAACTGTTAAATAAAAATATAATTTCTAACATTATTCTTTGAATTAACTTTAAAAATAAACAATAAAAAAAGACTTTTATTTCATTTACTTTCTATATTACATAAATAAATAAATATATAAAAGTTCTTACGCTACAAAAATACAAGAAAACCATGAGGAATACACATCATGCAATAAACAAATCCAATGGCTCTCGTATTTAAATCCATAATAAGTAAAAAAATAAAAAATCATTTAAGCTTTGATGGAATTAGGGCAACTGCCTTACTATGATAAAATTAATTTCATAATTCAATGTTACACAATGTCTCTTCCAAACCAAGTCGCTCATGTACTCCTTAAGAGACAAGAAAACGAAGAAAGCATGCATGAAACTATTCTTCAGAGCTTTTTTGAGGAATTTATGAAGCTCCGAGCAGCATCTAAACTCAGTTCTTCATATACCTGGAAATAATAGGAAAATAAATTTTCATTTCATTAAGAGCCGGAAACAAAAGCTTGATTGCAGAATTGCATAAATGTAAGATACGTACAAGTTTTTTATGAATTCGTTGAAAAGCCTTGCAAAATCTCTCTGCTTCTGCTGCCCCCACCTATAACATAAATGAGCACCAATAGTTAGAGAGTTTTATTTATAGCAAACTCACTAAAGAATTTCAAATCTTCCAAAAACCTTTATAACCATATTTGTTGTGAAATCACATGACAATGTAGCTTTATTTTTTATAATCTTTACATTTCCTAAAAAACAAAACATGACTCTAATTCTAAGTAAGGCATAACTTAACAGCATCAGAAGTTTCTAATCAACGGCTGAAATTGATACCATATACACATAGAAAAGAAACTGACAGAATTAAAAATAAAAGCTGCCAAAAATATACTAGGTTAGTACTTTAATGAACCAAGTGAGTAGAGAAAATGGAAGTCGTCGATCTGCTCCTCTCCTTCCTCAACAAATACTGGACCAACAATGAGTATTATTTTGCCACTTAAAAGCAATTTTTTTCCGCCAGAAAATAATTTCAATAACAGCACCAGATAATGAATTAAAGCCAGGGAGGAGACAGATTACCATATGTTAGGCTACACAACTTTTATGGATCTTCAAGATCACAAATTACAATCTACATAGCATGACTCAAGCATATAACATTTCAAAACCAATTATAATTTCATTTAAGTAATTGTAGAACATGTTTGTATAACCCATGAGCCCCCTTTTTCACCCCTTTCATGCAACATCTTGTACTTCAACCAATACACTTCTCCACCTTAGTGCAGTCATTAGTAGTATTCAGTGCACATGGCTCAACAATCTAGACCAGACTAGAGTTGGTAATACCTCTTCTTCTTCTTTTTTGTTGGGGTAAGTAAAACTAATACCTCAACAGCTCATGAATGATGCATTTATTTATGGGTGTCTGTCTTCATCTTGCTATCCATCCCTCACATCATCGCCATCATCAGCTCAATCATCTTAAGAACATATTTTTCTTTAACCAAGGAGTTAAACATGGGAAACAGTCCATTTCCCATTGCATTTAGTTTTTACCTCTCCAAGATATGAAATATTCAAGGAATCATGGTCCACAAGTTACATGCATTAGATCATTGTTGGTATTTGAAATACCAGATGTGGCAAGATTAGGAACACTAGTAATTTTCATAACATAATTGGAGTTCAGCATACCTTCCTCTCAGCAGCCAACTTTAGCTTCACCCAAAATGCATCTGCCAGACACAAAACACAGAAACACGACAATTTAACTTCGGTACTAAAAGCCATGATACAAGTGGAAATGCATATTAGTTGCCTATAAATCTTAGAAACTTAATGTCTACAAAGCCCAGCACCTTGCAATGTGCTTTAATAAATCAATCCATTAATTTGAGTAAAGATTAAACAAGAAAACAGCAAAATTCTGCCAACACATCCCCCAGATAAAACTTTTCAAAGGTCTCCAAGCAAGTACACATTTTAGACACCAAACTCATAGGCACAACGGCATAGAGATGGAATCATAAGGGTGGACATCTACAAACTAGTAAAATAAATTTAACCAGAAAGTCGGCAATTTTTAAGATAAAATTGTTCAATTAAGGGCAAGGCAGTCAAGAGATCCATCAGATTATCATGTTGCATAAATCCATCAACAAAATACTCGGGTTTTTTGGAAGTTTGCAAAGGAGAAGAATGGAGTGGAAAGAATGAATTGAGATTGAATGGAAAAGAACAGAAAGGATGGGTTTTTTATTTTTTTATTTTGATGAATAAGGATGGGGGTGTTTTCCTTCCAATGTGTTCCTCTTAAGCTTCCCTGGTTTGGGGGATTAATTGATTTAGATAACCTGAGAACAATAATCCTTCCTAGGAACAGCTTCTACAACGGTAGATAGGGGTCAAGTTTGTTTGGCACATATGCCCCCTGCCCTCCAAACAGTTTGGGAGCCTTTCAGCTCAAACTGCTCATACTCCTAGATCTTCACAGTGGGAGTCCATAGGACCATAGGTGAAGGAAGGAAAAGAAGAGAAGTGTTGATTTGACAATTACACCCTTTTCTTTTATTTGTGTCTTTTAAGAAAGAGAAATGAAATTTCATGTCATTTATTGAAATGAATGAAATATTCTGCCCACTGCCAGGTGGAACGCTTAGGAGGGAATGAAATGGAATCTGCTTTCGACTAGAATCAGCTCCCAAATGAACCCACCATTCCCTACCGTTCCTTTCCGCCCTCCCAAATCCACTGTACACAAAAGAAATGCACCATAACTAACAAAGAAAATTATAATTCGAAAAAAGTTATCTATTGGATACCATCTTTGCTATTTCCATGAATCTCAACTTCCCTTTTATCCCCCTCGTCCCATTCATCTTGCCAATCTTTTATCTGTTGTGAAGTCAAAACTGTCAACTAGTGCTGAATATACACAAATGAATAATATTGCGTTAAGCAGTGCCAATCATACCACCTCTATCTGCGTTGACTTAGAGGTTGACTCTCTTGATGCCTCTGATTCCACCTGAAATTATATTCAAAAACCAAACTAAATGCATATATAAGAAACCAAAGAGGGAAATTTTCATCAAAATTTTGAAGTCGTGTTGTGCACAGTTTAAGACAATAGAAACTGCATAACCATTTAGGCAGTTCCACTAAATTGTTTCAGAAGAAGTCGTTGGAGAGCAGGGTTTCAAGTTAGGAATATTAGAAAAAAATATTTTAGTTCTATACAATTTTGGACCATACAAGAACGTTTGGCTTTGAAGAAATTCAAGAAGCTTCCCTTAAGAAATACCAAATTTCATCACAATACCAACCTCGAACAAGATCCACGCAATAGCCTCGATGCAATTTTTTTTATTCATGAATAAAAAATTCAAAACACAGATCAAAATAAGCTGACAAACACAGATGTAGCACATAGCGAGCATAAAAAAGTCCAGCACATGAAAGATCTATAATGATTGTCTGCCAACACAATGGCTAATGGACTTGATCTGTTCCAAATCAACAGAAAGATCTATGACACGATTGCTACATTGTATAACATCTCAAGATCTAAAGTACAATGCAGCATTAAGTATTAATAATTTAATATCAATTATCCTGGCACATCCATTTAAATTGGCTCGCTTTTGTGACTTTCACTTTTAGATCTCCCTTTCTGCATACTTCTAAAAATTAAAAAAAAATTAAAAAAAAAAAAAAAAAGATCTTCCTTTACAAGCAAAACATGAGGGGAAAAAAGAGTGCATTATTTCTCTCTTAAAACTTAATACCCCCACTCATCACATAGTAAGTGTATTTAATGCTAGTTAAGAAGGATCAAACTCCTACATTTGTTGGGTACTGCTGCAGCTCCCAAAGGAATGATCTATGCTCCGAGGGGGTATCTTACCCTAAGAGCTGCACTAATTTCCTCTACTTAACATAAATTGAATTATTCAAAGAGAGAGTTAAGTTAAATGTGAGCAAAATCCTCTTTCTGGTATACTTAATTACTTTTTATTGATTGTGGCCAATTTATCCCCCCCCCCCCAAAAAAAAAAACTCTGTCTAAGTTCTGACCAATATGATTGGATTCTGAAGTCAACACCATATGACCTTGTCAACTCTACCTTAATACGATCCATTCCGTCTGTACTGAATAAAGCCGGGGGGAGGGGGGGGTGGGGTTGGGGGCGCTGGGGGTGGGGGTGGGGGGGTCTAATCATAATCGTTCAACAAAATCCCAGCAAACTTAGCAGAATTTTTCATATTTTTGATGAATTTTAAAAGTGATATGGTTGCTCCTTACCAATTTTATAATCATTTATGTAATCGTTGTACATTCAAACCCCAATTAATTGAAATTATACCATACTGGATCAATCTCTATGCTAAAATCTACATATCATGTAAAGAAACCAATGCTATAGACTTTCACCATTGCAGCAACTAAGAACAACCACAACAAATGCGAAACTAATCCCAAAAGGGAAACTTTCAGCCACTCAAACAAGATATAAAGAGAGAACCAGTACAGATAATTGCATCAAAACGACGAGGGAACCTTCTGGGTCAAATCATAAACACCTTTCTTGCATACCCACGAACCTCAACGATGTTATTCTAAAAAAAAATTAAAATTAAAAAAAAAAACTTGGTAAATAGAGGCAGAGTTACATGGTAATCGCGAGATCGGACGATGGGGAATAGGTGAAGAAGGCGTTGGAATTCACCTTCATCCATGCTTGCTGTTGCTGCCGCTCTCTCCAACACCCTACTTCTATACTTTTCTTCTTTCCTAATTTTCAATTTTCCTTTCTTTTAGTACCCTTTTTTTTTTTTTTTTTTTTTTAAGATTTTTAGGGAAAAGTCCACGTAACCCTCTCAAATTACCACCAAATTAACAATGTCCTCCCCAAACTTTAAATTGCGACAATGTACTCCCAAACTACCAAAACATTGTCAATGTTCCCCTCATTGACGAAACTACCCTTAGAAAAAAAAATACTAAAATTTTTGGAAAAAACCTAAAAGAAAAGAAAAAAAATCTTTTTATTAGAAAAAATATATATATATATATATATCGATTTTTTTTTTTTAATAAAAATTGAAAATTTTTCGTTTGTTTTTTTTTTAAAAAAAAGAATGTGTTCTTTTATAATTTTTAAATAAAAATTTACGTTTTAAAAAAAATAAAATAAAATATTTTCGTTTAAAAAAAATAAATTTTTCGTTTTTTAAAACATATTTTAAAAAAAATCTAAAAAAATAAAAATTGATTTTTTTTTTTTTAAAAAAAAAAATTCGGTCTAAAAAAAATCGTTAAAAATTTAAAATAATTTTTTAAAAGAAAAATAAAATTTTCGTTTTAATTTTTTTTTTTTTTTGAATTTTAGGGATATTTTTGTCATATTGATAAATATATAGGGGCATTTTGATATTTTTGCTAGCTTTGGGGGGATATTGACAATGTTTTGGTAGTTTGGGGACATTGTCAATTGTGTGGTAGTTTGAGGGGGATATGTAGACTTTACCCTTTTTTTTTCTTGGATTAAATACTAAATACCCATGAAGTTTCATTGCTTTATTCTTTTCTTTTAGAGTTTGATTTTTATTACAAGAAGTCCATGTGGTTTTGATAATAGACCAAATTAGTCATTCTGTCAGTTGATCATTAATTGACTTAATGGAAATCTACGTGGACCAATCAAATATTGACATGTGGCACTTACTTAAATTTTTTTTAAATTAAAAAAAAAATGTATGAAAAAAAAAGAAAAAAAAAATTTGGGGTGGCTTGGGCTCCAAGGGGGTGGCTTGGTGCCCCATTGCCCATCCGGCCAGATGGGCCACCCCCAAATGGCCAAGGGGGTGGCCGAGCTACCCCCAATTTTTTTTCTTTTTTTATGCTTTTTTTTCTTTAAAAAAAAAGGGTAAAGTCCACATACCCCCCTCAAACTACCACTCAATTGACAATGTCCCCCCTAAACTTTCAATTGTGACAATGTCCCCCCCAAAGTACCAAAACATTGTCAATGTCCCCCCCAAGACTAGCCATAGGACAAAAATGCCCCTATAGATTTCTCAATAAGACAAAAATACCCCTATAAAGTCAAAAAAAAAATTGATTTTTTAAAAAACAAAAAATTTTAATTGAAAGATAATATTTAAAAAAAAAAAACAATTTTTTTTAAACAAAATTTTTTATTTTTTTTTTTAAACGGAAATTTTTATTCTTAAAAAAAAAAAAAAAAACTAATTTTTTTATTTAGTTTTAAAAAACAAAAAATTTCATTTTATTAAACGAAAATTTTATTTTTTTAAACGTAAATTTTTATTTAAATAAAATTATAAAACAAAAATTTTTTTAAAAAAAAAAAAAAAAAACGAAAATTTTCAATTTTTTTAAAAAAAAAATCGAAATTTTTTTAATTTTTTTCTTATAAAATTGATTTTTTTAAAAAAAAAAAAAAAAAAAAAATTGGCCATCGTTTGGATTTTTTTTTTCTTTTCTTTTTTGTTAGTTTTAGGTTTTTTCTAGAAGTTTTAGTTTTTTTTTTTTCTTTTTTTTTTTTAAATTTTACTAAGGGTAATTTTGTCATTGGGGGGAACATTGACAATTTTTGGTAGTTTGGGGGGGACATTGTCACAATTGAAAGTTTGGGGGGGACATTGTCAATTGAGTGGTAGTTTGAAGGGGTTAAGTGGACTTTCCCAAAAAAAAAAAAACATTATTTTTTATTTTTTTTAAAAAGAAAAATTTAAGTATGTGTCACGTGTCAACATTTGATTGATCCACATGAATTTTGGTTAAGTCAATTGACACAAGAGGTCCCCAAGAGGTAGTTCAATCGGCTGGGACCACACTTAATGAAGGGGAGGTCACTAGTTCGAATTTTTCTCCCCCCTTTTGTGTGGACATGTCAAAAAAAAAAAAAAAAAAAAAACTACAGGAACCTCTTGTGATAAAAATCAAACCCTAAGAAAAAAAAAAAAAAAAAAAAAAAAAAAAAAAAAGCAACAAAACTCTAGGAGGTAATTTTTAGCATTTAACCCTTTTTTTTTTTTTTTTTTTTCTTTTACTGTACGCTGTGCCCTACAAATGTTAAAACGTTTTTAAGAAAAATTTAGTTTTTTTCGCTAATTATTTACATGCAAACAAAACCTAACTATTTTCTAAAAGCCCAAAAAACGCACAGCCAATCCTAGACATATAGACTAGCTAGGCTTGCTTCTAGTTCTGGGGGCCTAACTATTATTTAGATTTAGGGGGCAAAACTAAAAAATAAAAAATTTAGAGAGGTAAAATTCTAATTTTAAAAAATTTATAAGGGCATTTAAAAAAAAAAAATTGGAAAAGCATGGGGGCTTGTCGTTCCGCCCCTACTTACTTCCCGTAGCCCGACCAATATTTTGATAAGGCCTCGTCGTCTAGCCAGTTTAACATAGGGGTGCAAAGGCGGGCGGTTTTTAACCGCCCGCTAACCGCTAACCGCTATAACCGCCAACCACCTAACTGCCTAGCTAACCGTCTAACCGCATTAACCGCTAACCGCCTAACCGCCATAACCGCCTAGCGGTTAGCGGCTAGCGGTTATTGGGTCTACTAACCGTAATCGCTAACCGCCTTTTTATATAATATATTTTTATAATTATAATTATAAAAATATTTATACATATAACATAATCACTTGATCATTAAATCACAATTTTTTTTAAAAAATAATTAAATCACAATTTGAGTATTAATATATTATCACTATAATTTATATGATTATATCACATGAGATTGATTATTAAATCATTTGATTATATAATAACAAATTATACATATATAATATGACATAACTCATAAGTATACCAATTCATACTAATACAACAATTAAATATCTAGAGACTTATTTCCAATGTATATTATAAACCTATAAGTCTATATAAGTCTACATATGTATATAAATAATATAAATGTATAATATCAATAGTTAATCATATGATTCAATGACAATTCAAATACTTTATTTAAGACTTCAAGTGAATCATATTATTAATGTACAATGATGATATGATTCGTATAATATCAAATTAAGTAATTGACATTGGATTAAACAATGACCAATGTGTTACTTATAAACATAATTTAAGTATTAATGTATTATCATTATAATTTTAGTAATTTATATATTATCACTATAATTGATATGATTATATCACATGATGGCTTGATCATTAAATCATATGATTATATAATAATAAATAATACATATATAATATGACATAACTCATAAGTCATAAGTCTACAAGTTAATCATATGATTCATGTACAATGATAATCACAATTGATTCAATTGAATTAAACAATATGTTACTTATAACTACAAGTCTACAATTTAATTAAAGCATTATTAGATACTTTAGGAATTTAGGATTTAGGAGTTTGAACATTACCATTTACCATTAGATATTAAGTTCAATTCAAAGAAAAAAGATTATATGTAAATATGATAAGAATTTAAATAATTAATCATATGAATCATATGATATAATTTAATGAGACTATATGATTATATAATATCAAATTAAGTAATTGACATTAGATTCAACAATGTGTTACTTATAATCACAATTGAAGTATTAATGTATTTTTTGAACATTTTTTAGAAAAAGAAATTTAACCATTTTTTGAAAAGAAAAAAAAAAAGAAAATTAACAATTTTGAACAATTTTGAATTATATATATATATATATATATATATATATATATATATATATATATATATATATAATTGCTTATAGTTATATTATATGCATATTGAATAATATAAATATATAAGATAAATACTTAACTATATGATCCAATTACAATTCCAATACTTAATCAATTATTCATGTACAATGATAATGACAATGTGATTCATATAATATCAAATTAAGTAATTGACATTGGATTAAACAATGTGTTACTTATAACTACAATTGAAGTATTTTTGTTTGTTTGTAAGTTTATAAGATCAACACTTAATCATATGATCCAATGACAATTCAAATATTTAATCATAATATTTATATACAATGACAATGTGATTCATAAAATGTCAAATTAAGCAATTAGCATTAGATTCAACAATTACTTATAACAACAATTTAAGTATTAATATATTTTTCATTTTTTTGAACACTATTTTGACAATTTTTAAACCATTTTATGAAAAAAGAAATTGAACCATTTTTTGAACAAATTTTTTTAACAATTTTTTGACCAATTTTTTGAACCATTTGTTGAACAATTTTTTAAAATTGAACAAGCCAAAACTACGTCGTTTTAATACCCATATATATTCATCTCTTCCTAACCTTAAACTAAACCTAATCAATCTCATTCCTAGAGGTTTGTTAGTAACGAAGATTATTATTTTTTGAATTGTCATAGTATTTTAATTACAATACAATTATATTAAACACTTTTTGATATGTGTACATGCTTGTGCCTTAATATTATTATGTTTAATATTATAACTTTTCTTCTTTTGATGTCCACAGGATTTGCTAGAGGACCAAATGAGAAGATTGATGAAGTTTTAATGTTTTATTTGACTATTTGTATCATTTAATGTTTTATTTGAACTTATTTTATATGCTTTGTGTTGAACTTTTTTTATATATATTTTTTATATGTTGTGATAGTTATCTGAATTCTGAACTTTTTTTTGTATGTTGTGTTGAATTTTTTTTTTTCCTAAAAAAAAAAAAAGTTAACGAGTTATGATTTAATATTTAAGGAAATTTTTTTTTAAGTACAAGTAAATGTAAATTTTGGGTCAAATATTTTTTATTTTTCAATATGGGCTCTTTTTATAGCAATTGGGCCCAAGAAGATATTAAAAATACAAGAAAAAAAATGAGGGTAAAAAAAAGCCCAAAAAACCCAAAAAAAAGCCCAATTTTAAAAAAACGGTTAGCGGGCGGTTATCTATTTCACTAACCGCTAACCGGCCACTAACCACTAGGGCGGTTACGGTTAGCGGTTATTGCCACTAACCGCTAACCGTAACCGCCTTTGCACCCCTACATACGTGAACGAATAATGCTATTTAAGAGGCTATCATAAAATTATAATAAAATTGAAGGACGCATTATTAAAAGATAATTTTTATATTAGCACTTGTAATAAATATTGATTTAATAATTAATTTTTACTCTCATATATAACAGTTGTATATGAGTATATTAAATATAATTATTCTTCATGAATAAAGATACAATCTAGTACTATAGGTTGTTCTAAGTTTTTAACTTGGCTCAAAAAACATGTACGTATAGGATCAAGCTATAAAATGTTTGAATTCGGCTTCACTTAAATTAGCTAAGTTTGAGCTTGACTCAAACTCAACTCGTATAGTTAAGCAATCCGAGCTCGAGCACGAATTCGAGTTATGTTCTAATTTTATTTTTCACTAGATAAATTAATAACACGTGTTCGTGTTTGTATTCAGTGCTGGCAAGTTGTGTTGTTTCTTAGATATATGTTGAGACATAACTGCAGATATATCATGTTTTGTGGAGGCTAAGCATTGATCCAAAACGTTGGACTCAAAAAAGATTAGAGATGTTTAATCTGATGTGACTAAATGAGTCAAGACATAATAAGACACTTATAAGAATATTGCTATGCTAGTGATTACAAGATTTGGTACAATCTTCGCACATTTTCTATATATATATATATATATATATATATATATATATATATAATCTATTTACTAATATGAACATGATTGAAAATAAATAAAAAGATGGGTGGCTAAAAGTTGTGACTAAATGAGTCAAGACATAATAAGACACTTATAAGAATATTGCTATGCTAGTGATTACAAGATTTGGTACAATCTTCGCACATTTTCTATATATATATATATATATATATATATATAATCTATTTACTAATATGAACATGATTGAAAATAAATAAAAAGATGGGTGGCTAAAAGTTGTCTATGGGATTGGGAGATCTAGTAAATGCATGGGGGGCAGCCCATTACAGTTCCTCAAGGCAGCAAATAAAATTTGAGCAACCTCATTGGCAGAATGGCTGGGAACAACGCCTGTGTTTTGTTGGACAGCAATAGAACGCCTGTGTTCTCTTTTTGTCTAATTTTTGTGTGGTAAGTTATAAATTTAGTTAAATCAAAACTCGACTCATTTAGTTAAACATATCAAATTTGTCAACTTTGACATAATTCATTTAAATTAGTAGATGACATGATCTGACCCATTAATCCGTTTAATAAACATATCATGTTAGGTTGACCCAACCTGCATAACCAGTTTGACCCGTTTCGACATGAATATAAATTTAAATGCAAAATAATAACAATAATAATATTTCTATGAATTTTAAATAAAAATGAATTTATATGAATTTTAGCCTTATTATAGGGTTTTGTTTTTTAGTTGTAAAAATTAAATATAATTTAATTTAAACGGGTTATGCGGATTATCCATAGGTTAATCTAGTTGACACAAGATCAATCCGTTTATTAAATGGATTAATTCAAGGTCAACTTGATTATGCGAAACTCTAACTCGTTAATTTAGTGTTGGATTTACGACAAATTTGCAGGTCGGGTTATGTAAAAAATTGTCAGCCCTATTGAGTCTACCGCTAAGAGAAGATCATACTAGTGATTCAAGAGCCAAACACGTGAAACAACTTCTTTAGATCCGATTTTCGGTGCATAAGAAGAGTTGCGTTATTTTTTCAAACAGTTATATATTAGGGTATAAATAATTAATAAAGTAATCCAAAGTATATATATATATATATATATATATGTGTGTGTGTGTGTGTGTGTGTGTGAGTAATTCTAGAACAGAATATTCTATACATCTTTGAGAGATTGCATACAAGATTAATGCACTACACATGACAAAGTCACAAAAGCACAAAAGAAAAATGAGAACATGAAGAAGTTTTTTATACATGGAAACTAAAGATTCTACATATAATACTAATTAGCTACACAAAACAATTAATGCCTTTGCATGATCAATTATGAATACCATAATATCTGATAATCTCTAGCTAGCAATTATCAATTATAAGCTTGATATATCCCTAATGTATCTGATATTCCCCTATGCTCAGATACAGCAGGAACACAATAAACATATACCCCCCAATGATTTTAACCAATACATCTGGAGTATCCCCATGCAGCAGCAACGATGACCCATATGCAACCATCACCGGAAACTCGCACTTCTCGTCGGACGGATCCTTATCGGTCACCATTGCCAACCCAGAAAAATCACACCCCCCATTCTCCTGGTCATGGACTTGATAATACATGTTGAAAGCATATGATGCATTCCCTTCGACGCTTAGATGATTGCAGGAAGATCCGTAGCCCAAAGGAGTGCAATCTGATAGGCTACAGGCGTAGTCAATATTTTTCGGCAGATCCTCTAGATTACTTGCATCTGGGTTCAGAACACACCATCTTTTCAGCAAATATTCTACTCCTTCCACCGGAATTAGACCCTTATTCTCTTGCAAACCCGACAAATCAAGCTCGTATTTGGGTTTTCCATCGTACTCGAAGATTCCCCAGTGCCTTTCAAAGCTCCCCGGAGCAACGCTTTTAGCATTCTCGTCGATGAGACTAAACATGTATATGTCGATAGTACCTGTTTGAATATAAATTAAATGATTCAGTTTATTTATTTCTATTCAAGATAAATAGTGATTTAAGGTACCTTTTCTAAGCGGGGTTCCATTTCCGCTCAAAGCATGTTGGAGCAATCCCTGGTTGAATCTCTTTGCATTTTGGATGTTTGCGTTTTTGTCGCCGTCAGTCGGCCAGCCAACTTCTCCGACGATGATATGCGTATCCGGGTAACCGGCTTTTGATAAAGCCGAAACGAGAGTGTCGAGATTTGCATCAAACACATTGGTGTAAAGCATATCGCCATCTCTAACAGGCTTGTTGGATCCGTCAAAGAAAGCAAAGTCCACGGGGAAAAAGCCGTTGCCATAATAGAGACTGAGGAAGGGATAGCTGTTGACAGTGAAAGGCGCATCGTTTGTGTATAGGAATTGGATTATTTCGATTGTGATGTCTCGGAGTTCGGACCGGAAGTCGCCGGCGGAGGGCACCGGGTTTGAGTCCGGGGAGTAGTAAACGTCTGAATTGAAGGGGACTGTGGCTTTAACCTTGGAACCCAGCCCGGCATTGTTGAGTGCTTCCTGGATATTTTTGAGGGCTGGTAATGTGGAGTGTAGATAGCTGCCGTTGTAAGCTTGAAGGAAGGGTTCATTCCCTACAGCAACAAACCTGCAAAATCAACTGTCATGCGTGGTGATATCACAAAAATTTGCTCATAAAGTTAAGGGACAGGCTCGTTTGGATTTATGATTTCAAAACACATGAATTAAAAAGCGTTTGATAAAATCGTAAGTTCTAGAACATGTACCATTCGCTTGTGTAAGTTCTAGAACATGTACCATTCCCTTGTGATTTGAAAACGTATTCTAGCACAAAAATACATTTTTTGTGATTTAATTTAAAATCGCACTTTAAATTTACGAAATTTAGTGCCAACGCACTCTTAGGCTCAAAGTACCCGAAAGGAAAAAAGAAAAAATAGATCTAGAAAGTAAATATTCTTTGAAAGAATCATGGATTAATCATCAAGTTAATTACCTTAGTCTCACAGAGAAGAAAGATGGTGGAAAAAGTATTGAGATCGACAGAGGAATGCCCTACCCAAAAAAACCCAATTCTAGAAATAACCCAATTCAAATGGGTTATTTCTAGAATCAAAAACCCATTTTAGGAAGGTAGAGAAAAGTGAGAGAATATAGTACTACTTGAGAAGATCGATGAACCATATATGTTCATAAACCGATCAAAAAGTGTGTGAGACTCAACTTGATATTGACTCCACCCTTGTTGGAATAACGAGTGACATTGGAATCAACCCAGGAAGCTGCAGCATCAGGATCCTCACTCATCTTATTCAACATCTTATTGGGTATTCCCAGCATCACCTCAATATCAGTCCCTTCCAGAGCATTCAAAATCGTCTCATCCGCTTCAAAGAGCTTCAACTTATCAAACCCATTATCCGTCAGCATTTTAACCACCTTCTCCGGCGGGAGCTGGTTTGTCGCCTGAGTTCCCCAGTTCACTCCCACACTCTTGCCGTTATACACCATCGTCATGATGAAGAAAATAAAAAGTAGCAGCGAGTAGCTAGACTCTAGTATTGTTTGTGCCATTTTCTTTTCTCTTATAATGGGTTGAATCTTTCTCGAACCAAGAAAGATTAAGGGAATGAGCAGAAAGAACTGAAAGCAAGCGAGAGAGAGAGAGAGAGAGAGAGAGAGGGGAAGTTTCAGGTTCACCGGTGGAGAATTTATGCAGGGTGGAAAGTGAGAAAAGTCTCTTTCTTCAGAAAGTTAGTACCGTTGGCTTTTGAGAGAACCTTCATGGAGGAGGAAATCCACCATTGCTGGATGGTTAGGATAAACTAGAGAGAAAAGAAAAGCTGGAAAACAATTTGGAAAAAGATTACTTAATTCAGTTATTCAGTTGTGGTATGCCAGCCCATGCATTAACACGTGTCGTCACACCACTCGTTAGCTTCTTTTTTTTTTTTTGTATTTTCTTAAAGCTTTTTGTGGGCAAATACTGAAGCAAAGAAGTGGGAGAACTACGGGGGGTTTAAATCATCAATGGGACCCAGAAAGCCGATTTACACACGGAAATATTAGGATCAGAAATTAAATTTTGCCCAAAAAAGAAAAGAACATCTTTAATAATAGAATCAATCTGACGTGGAGGACAATTATTGGAAGAAAAAAATAATATTTACATAAAAAAAGAAAAGAAAGGAATTGGGTGTATGTATAATAACGGTTATTACTGTCAGCAACACATAGCAAGCCACTGTGGGAGGATAGGCTTTATTTATTTATTTATTTTTATAAAGCAGAGAGCAGCAAAGGATTGGGAGCCAATCTCTCTCCTTTCTTATCCTAACTTTTGCCTCTTTTTTACAGTGCATTAAACTATGCCACCAAAAGTTGGATTGAGAGACCGGGGCATTTGTCTTTCTAATCATACCTTAATTTCCTAGTAGGGCTGTTAAGTGAGCGAAGCGTCTCGCGAGCAAGTTCGAGCTCGACTCGAATATTAAATGAAGCACTTCATGAACATAAATCCTAGCTCGAATATTAAATGAGGCAAGCTCGGCTTGACTCGGTTAGGCTCGTGAACAAGCTCGTACAAGCTCGGCTCGACTCGGTTAGGCTCGTGAACAAGCTCGTATAAGCTCGTGTGTGTATATATATATATATATATATATATATATATATATATATATATATATATATATAACACATAATTAATTATAAATCTCATAATTATTAAAATCTTAAAATTGCATTTATATTTAAGCGTTAGAAAATAAAAATTATAGACCCTTTGTGATCACAGAGAGAGAGAGAGAGAACAATCATTAAAAAGACCTCGATTCAATTAGAGTAGACCCAAACGAAAGGAAGAAGAATCAAGCAGAAACTATTGAGGGAGATTGCGAAATACATAAACTATTGAAGAATCAAATTTCAAATAGATCCAAACAGTACTATCACTACCTGTCTGGTGAGTGAGAGTGAGAGAATGGGAAATGAGAGTTCAGGTGGAAGATATGCTATGATTGGTGAGGGAGATTGAGAGAGACCTTGATTTTTTTTTTTTTTTTTTTTTGTAGGGGGTATTGTCTCAATGCAGTTTGAATACAACTTATTAACTTATCAAACATTGTTAAGAAAACATCAATCCCCAAGTTTGCTTATCTATAAAAGGATGCATATCCTCTCTTTTCGAAACTAAGTGCTTTGCTGTATTGACTCAGGCACCAAACTTGACTAGCCAAGCTAAGCAAATGCTCATA
Organism: Corylus avellana; assembly: GCF_965113065.1. NCBI lineage: Eukaryota > Viridiplantae > Streptophyta > Magnoliopsida > Fagales > Betulaceae > Corylus > Corylus avellana. Next base: position 3,727,681 of record NC_142500.1, on the reverse strand, counting down.
TGCAAGTTGGCTTCTTAAGCCGTTTAAGATTACTTGAAGTTTAATTTTTTTTTTTTTTTAAAAAAAAATTTAAATATAAGAGTCAGCTCGTGAGCTGGCTCGGCTCGACTTATTATGAGTTCGAGCTCGAGTAAAATTTAAACGAGCCAAGCCTGAACAAGGGAAACTCGCTCAAGCTCGGCTCGTTTACACCCCTATTCCCTAGGGATCATAGGGTGCTTAGAATCTTTGATCTTGTAATAGGGTACCATCACCCAATGATGAAAGGTATTTTCTGGACTAGCAATAAGTCCTTCACTACTTTTTTTTTTTTAATTCAATTGTGTTCACTTTTTGAAAGAGGAAAAAGGATCACTTGTTATAATTTATAGTTTTTTTTTTTTTTTTTTTTTTTTAGTATTTGGTGCAATATAAAAATATTGGTCAAACCCGAAAATATTTTCAGTTGATCGAGAAAAATAATTTTCACAAGGTGTAAAATAGTTTATGCTTTCTCATATAGGTAAAACCATTTTTTGCCGCCCTCTACACCCTTGGACAGGCAATTGAGATGGAGTGTTAAAGAGGCAATTACATTGTATTTCAATCCCACCCTCAAATGTTTTCTACTTTTACACTCTTCCTTACAACTCTATTATATAAAAATATAACAAATGTTTTGAATTTTTTATACGAGCCAAACGCCGAAAAATATTTTTTGAACCATTTTTAGGATTACAAACAAACATCGGGAATAGCCAATTTTTTTTTAAAAAAATATTTTATGCTGAAACAAACGAAGCCTTAATTACACGAAAACAAGCCGAGTATCACTTAATTTCGTTTGTTTCGACACAAAATGTTTTCCATTAGCAAATGATTTCAACTGAAAACATTTTCAGTGTTTGGCTCATATGGAAAATCAACGATGACAATGGTGGTGAGGGTCGGCGAACTCCGATGGTGGCAGCCAACGAATTCCAATGGCAAAGGTCGGTGACCTCCGGTGAACTTCGTTGGTGGTTGTCAATGACCTCTGGCGGTGATAGACAATGAACCGATGAACTACCAGAAGGAAAAGTTCAAAGTCAAAAAATAATTTACGAAAAAAAAAAAAAAGGAAACCATTTTGCGTAACTTAAAGGATGTTTTTCTAGTCAACCAAAAATATTTTCAATTTGACAAACATTTTCATTTGTACCAAACACCAAAAGAAAAATAAAGAACACAAAACAAACAAACCAAGCCATTAAGTAGTCACTAGTGATAAGCAAAAGCCAAAATGGGAACACAAGACTTGCCAGGCAAGAAGGTCAAGTTGAAACACCATTGACCACCTTTGAAAATGCCAACTTTCCACCCCACTTTGACGTGTTTGCATGCTTGCATTTGTCTTCCTTTCTTTCTTTGTGTTGCCCTTTTATCAAAGTTCACATCTTTATCGTCACAAAGGGATAGCAAATATAGCTGTAATGCAATCCAACGATCGAAAAAAAGATACTGGATAATATTATAAGGAAATGATATATTCACCGCTCGTATTTCTTGTTTCCCAAGCATCTATTGTGATACGTGCCACACGAGACACAGGAATTTAGGGCCTGAGGATTGAATATTATATGCACTTGAAATATGTGGGGATTGTTTGGACAAAAATGACACTGTGAACTGTCATTTCGCACAAACTTGATTGAATTAACTCCCAGTAACAAGGAAATATAGCTTTTGTAGAGACCTTGACTTGGCCTTTTACCTTCCAAAGACCCAAAAGATTACTTCTAAAGGTGAAAGATAGGAAAGTAGCGTTCCTATGCCTGAGGGGCCTGGGTCGAACCACCAGTATGTTACACGTGTGCTCAAATGAATTAGGTTTAATAGACCTAGTAGAAGACAATTCTGTAATCCAATTTGAATTTAGCACGAAGAAGAATAATAAGAATTAATTGCACTAAGGGCTTAGCTAGATTTGAACTTGGGAATTCTTAGTCAAAACCTGATTTTACAAAGCAAAACATGAGCTTTGGTATGTCAGCCTAGTGTGCTTCATCAAGAAGAGAACCCATTTTTCTTTTTTCTTTTTCTTTTTTTTGTGATTGAGAGGGGACCCACAGAGTGGGGATTTGCAGCAGCTCTTCTTGAAAGCTAAATCTTTCAGATCATGATCGGCCTTCATCGCTGTTCAATATTTCCTCTATTTCTCCTTTGTGAGTAACATGTCTGAAACCTTCTGCAAAAGAGCTAGAGCTCAAATACGTGCTCTAACCCAAAGCAAGAGCATTCTAGAAGTGCTAATCACTCAGCAGAATGGACAGTGTCAGTGTCATCTTCAATGAAGCATGCTTCTGGCAGCCTAAAACTTAAGCAAAACATTGCCTGCATAATACGATAGTGAAGGTAAACAGAAGGGCAACGAAGGCATGCTTATACTTACTGAACAAAAAATATATCATTTTTTTTTATAAAAAAAAAAGAAAAGAAAAAGTGCTGCCAGATAGTGATACCTTGTTTGGAGCCACATCCCTAACCCTATAAAATAGTGGGTCTTGTATGCAGGCATTCAAGGCAGACTCTGCCTCCTGCAAAAAATAGTTGCAAAAAGCAGTTTAAATCCCACTACAGCAATGTGATCAGAGCAGTGCCCCTAGGGCGTCACTCTGACTTCATAACAAAAATACTGTGCGTCTATGCATCATAAAAGGTCAAAGACCTTAGCTTCACCAAGCTAAAAGGACTTGCAGGAAATTAATCAGCATGGCATATAAAAAGTTTTACAAAAGAAATAACATTTCATACATATAGAGCAAACTTACTGAAACTATAAATTCTTGGGTTTCATTTGCCCGCATGAAGCAATAGCAGTGAATCCAAGGAAGAGGTCCCTTCCAATATTTCCTCTGGATTATGCCCCTAAATACATCTGAAGGAAAATTTAAAGTTTGGCTTCTGTTAACAAATCTTCCTAGCTATGGAACAGAGAATTGAGTAAAAATGACAGCACAAAGAAATATATAACAAACTGCTTACAGTAGAAACGAGAAATAAAAAATAAAAAATAATAATAATAAAAATAAAAATAAAAAAAATAAAAAACTTTGTCTATCATTTTGATGCCATTTGCTATTTGGTCTTCTGAATTTAAGAATGGTAATGACAAAATGATATCCCAACAAATAAACTAATCAAACCAAAAAAGGATGTTTACCCAATAGAACAAATGATCAAAATAATCCGAAAAGAGATTATTGCAAAGGCATCTTACCAAGAAATTGAAGAGCAGAAGCAGGTAAGTTCATGATCACATGATCAACATGCTCCCAAGTCTTGGCATTTGACATCTCAGAGCCTCTCATCCTCTTATTTGCACTTCCTTTTCTACGACCAGCTACAGTGGTACCAGTTCCATCAGCACCCCCATTCTCTGTGGAGAAAAATATTATGGATACAGCTATTTCAACCAATAAATATATGCATCTAGCTCTACAATTGACAATAATGATACAGTGAGGGGACACTTCACTGCATCAAATTTAGTGATGGCCCAATGCCTGATTGTTGTGCATATGATACTTTCTTGCCAAATTACCTGAAGGTCTTTTAACAGCAGATACAGATGTATCGGCTGTCCTACTTGAACCTTGTGCAAACACCAGATTACTAGCAATATTATCTGGTACTTCCTTTGCCTCAACTGCAGAAAATAGAAGATTTAGATGAAACCATATGGTAACAAGTGATACCTAGAGGGAGATTAAAAATATATTTACACAAAAATATTACCAGTCAGTGTCCCAATTTCTGACTTTGATTCCTCACTGGCCTGAATCTCATATTTCTCACAAGTTCCCCTCTTGAGAACATCAGGCTCCATTTTAATCTCACTATCTGGCACTGCCATCAATTGTAAAATGAAATTTCTTGCATCCATGTTGTATGCGCAAACAAGATCATCAACTTTGTTGATTTCTGCATTGATCTTCAGATAACGAATGCTATCTGGATTTAAGTCATTCGCATACACTACACATCCTTTCTGTGCTGCTGGAATAGCAAAAGGACCAATACCAGCAAACATGTCACATATTGTCTCCCCTGCTCGGAACTGAGAAACCAGTCTCATGTGTTCATGTTCCAATCTTGAATTCCAATAGACCAAGCTGTAATCAAGCTTGAAAGTTGCCCTATATTGCTTCACTTCTGTAACCATATCATTTTGTCCCGCGAGAATTTCAAACTTTGGCACTCGGAACTCATTTGTGATTGTACCAACTTTATTAACAATAGTTTTGATTCTTGGATAATTTTTCTGCATATATAAATCAAAGCTTTAAATATAAAGAATTAAAAGTACAGATGGAAGGTCAAAGGTGAAACCTACAAATATACAAAGAATATTATTTTCAACAGTAAAGAAAGTGCCCCAATATGAGGACTACAAGTTAGATAGCCTTCCACGCATAAATATTCAGAACAAAAGCAAGGTCTATTTAAAGGCCAGTGAAAACATACATCATAGATAACCTTTGCAATAACATCCTTGTGGGAAAGTAAGTCATCATGTATATTCAGATGAGCAATGTGACCTGTTTAAGCATGGAGAAATGTTAATTCATATTCAGTGAGCAGAAAAGGAGGTTTTTTAGCATTGTAAATGGTGACAATCAGTAAGACAAATGAAGCTGTGTGCAGTAAGGTAACTGGTAAGCCACGTAGCAATGAGAGCATATAATTATTAGCCAACAAGGAATAAAACAAACAATATGTATAACATAAACTGAATACTTAACTATTGTTTCAAAAGACGAAGGCACCTCCATTCCAGGAGGCAGAATCTGCTTCAATATATGATCTACAATTACAAAACCAGGCAGAAAGCTGTTAATTAGTCAGCACACTACAAAAATTGGAATGCAAATAGAAAATCATAATTATGAAATCATCCAAGTAGTTTAATATATAGTCCTTGGTGCTTGAACCTACAGAGAGACAGGGTGTCTGACTTAAAAAAAAAAACACAAAAATAAAGATGTAGGGCATCAAACATAGCCATTGCCCAAAATCTGGAGATGTCAGTGTACTTATATATGCATATGTGAGAAATGATCAGATTCAATACATCAATCAGAACATGTATTTGATTTTGCATACGCATGAGGAAGACCCATGGACAGTTCATGAAAGGAAATCTAACAATTATGGTACAGAGAATATGCTACATCCTTAAAAATCACGTTGCAACTATTGAAAATTCAGAGAATACTTTATTTATTAAATAAAAAATAAAAAATAAAAAAGATATAATTCTTATGACAGTTGCATATGCAAATTGCAAAAGAGACTGGCAGTAGCATGTACAATAAAGCATATTTAAGTTTAAGGAACACAATTTATTGAAAAATAGATTAAAAGGAAAAAAAATGAAACAAACAATATTGCCACATAATTTGCAGAGGATCACACTGACCTGAACCCCAATATGAATATCCAAGTGTCAGCGAATAGGGAACTACTTCAATCTTGCATAAACCTTTCAGCTCATCAAGTTTTTGGTCTGGAATATCAGATAAATCTGCACCCACAGTAAGAAGCTCTCTATTAGCAAGAGACAATCACATCCAGAAAAACAATACACAAACAACTAACACAAATGATTAAATGCCATTCTGACCACAGATACATGACATAAAGTTTGGGCTCATTTTCATGAAGTCAAGGAAAACATTAACAAAATAAAGACTTCTTCCAAAAAAACAATTCCCAAGTAACATGAGTCAGAAAGACCCGCTAAAATGAAAAAGTGATTAAATCATAATGGCCAACCAGTCAGCCTCTTCAGAAGTGTGTGTCTAGTTGGTAGCCTTGGCTCCTCAGCTCAAGAAAAAACATATGCCATCTTTGCATCTTGCAGCTAAACTAAACTTCGCACCATAAAGGGCCTACCATATAATATACCAGACTGCCGCCAAAGCAACCATCAAAACTCACTAAGCTCCACGATAACTATGAGTCAATGTCTGTTTGGTTTAACTGTTTCAAAACATGCAGTTTGAACAAATAACGATTTTAAAACACAGTTAATGAAAACTTAAATTTGAAAAAACGCATTTAAGTGTTTCATAAAATCGTGCGTTTTCTAACAATCACCCCTAGTCTCCTGTGCAAAAAAAAAAAAAAAAAAAAAAATTGGGGCCAAACTCACTCCCAATCTATATCAAAACTAGGCAGCATTAAAATTTCAACATCCTAAACTTCGTAACTTAACAACAAAACAATATAATCATATGGAATTTTCAGTAGATGCAGTACAATTGTTAAAATTCTTTCATTTATATCCATCTTTTAGCAAAAATTCATAACCAAATAATTCACATACATAAATTTCACAGTTTCTTGTTCATACCAGGATTCTGAACCCTTTCAGATAATATCATGTACCGGTTTTTCTCACACGTTGGATCTTCCGTAATAGGCTTAATGCGGGGCTTGTCGAGCAAATACCTGTATAAAAAAATGGCGTGCCAAAAACATCTTTAAATAAATAAATAAAAATGAAAATCGAAATTAAGAGAAAGAAAATGATATAATCACCCACCCGTTTAAAATTCGAGTGGCGACCTTGCAAAGCTCGCGAGGGATTCGAAGCGCCCGCAGCTTCAAATGCACATCGAACTTGCTTTCGTCCAACATTTGCACTGTCACAGAGTTCTGTTCAAATCACCAGAAGGAACGCAGAATTATTCTCCAAGTCTGCAATTATTTTTAAAATTAAAAAGAAAAATAAAGAGGGCACTAGGGTCTACATGTAGAGCATGAAGTTGAGGAACGAACTGAGTGAAATGTATTGTAACGAAAACCTTGATATGCCCGAGATCAGTAACTGTTGCAGCAAAGAGGGCACTAGGGTTTTAAGAATCAAATCCAGGAGGTTTTTCAAGTTTGCAGGGTGCGACGTCGTTTGACTGTAGCGAATTTGGGCTGAACTTGGATGGATTGGGTTTCCACTTTCGAATTCACTCCCAATACCATACCTCTCGTGTTGGATTAAGAGGCCCAATTTTGTTAAATTGGATGTTCGGATTGGGTAGATGAAGTTTTAGGAAAAATGTTTTAACGGCCGTTCAGTTTAGGTTTAACTCTTTATTAAATCGCTCTTTAAAATTTATAATTTGGAAAATTACTTTTTAAGACTCTGTTTGTTTTGATGTAAAACATTTTTTATCAGAAACAATTTTTAACAAAATCATTTTTCAAGGAAGAAAAAGGAAGATTTTTTTGAAATATTTTTAAATGTTTGACTCGTTCGGAAAATAAGCGACGGCAAAAAAAAAAGTCAACGGCTTTCGGCAACCTCCGGTGGCAAATTCTGGCAAACTTCGGCTGCAACGAAGAATGAATACGTGTAAAAATGAGAAGTTCAAACTTAAAAAATTGCGTACTTTTTAAAAAAGAGAAACTATTTTATAACCGTTCTCCTTCATTATCTATTAAAGGTGATGAGTTTTGTTAACTGAGTTAATAAATTTTGTCACCAAATAGTTATCAAATGAACGAATATATATATAAGGAGAAAGTTTATATTATATTTGTTTAGTTATAAATTAATCTTTTCTTTTTGAATGATAGAATAATCCTAACCTCAGCAAATTTGACATAAATAATAGGTTAAGCTTCAGAACTTAAGATATTCCATAAAACTGACCTAAATCAGTAGATTTGCTCCATTAATATGCTGTTGGAAACCCTATTTGATAGGGATAAGATTATGGTGACATAGGTTGAGTTGGAATTCCATTCCAATTAATTAATATTAGATTATTTAAATTAGGATTAGTTTATTTGAAATTAAGATTATATTATTTGAAATCAAGATTAGGATTAATGAGTTATGGTATTGTATTTCTATTTAAAGACCATTTTGTTGCTAATGAGAAACAGAGAAGATATTTGTGAGTTTGGGTATTCTCTTACCCTAAGTAGAGAGTTGTGGTCACTTCTACCCAAAAAATAAATACTCATCGTCACAATCCAACATATTTTCATGGTGACTTTATGCCCAGAAGGAAAACAAGTATCCTAAATAACAAGAAAAGTTGAATAAGATCATTTCAATTGAAAATCCGGGGCAATTCTCTATACCAACCGCAGGGATGAGAAGGGCAAGTTGCTAAGGCTTCCTCCTCCTGTTTAGGTAGAGACTTTAAGAGGAGGTCTATTGTCCAAGCAACTTGCCTGGATAGAGGGCTTTTTGCTTTTGGCAAAAGGTCCTCTTTCTCTTTTCACATTATTGTTACAATTTTTTCACCCTTCCTCTTTATGCAGGGGATCACAGCAAATCCTTATCCTTGACTAAATAACAAAGTCAGAAATATTGGGCTATCTGGGCACCAAAAACAACTAAAATTTGAATGCAACTGATGATGTGGGGTGGGGTGGGGGGCAACTTAACGTGGACATAAATTACATAGAAAATGACCTCATAGTGAACCTCTTTTGGACTTTGTGGCACTTGCATTTTGCTTTTGGTCAATGAAAATACATTGACCTTTACCATTCTTCAATGGCTTTATCGACCTTTACCGTTATTTTGGGTCGTTTCTGTTTTGTTTTATCGCTTATGCCTTATAGCAGTCCGCCCCCTTTCTTCACTGTTTTGTTTTTGTTTTTTTTTAATGTTTAAATAATAGTGTAGCAAATCAAATTGGATTTAGTAGCCACAACGGTGTACTGCTGAAGCAGGACTTTGTCATCATATGCTATTTGGTTGGACATTCTAGACACACTCTATTTGGGGATGGCTCATCACCAATTCATTTTGCACCCTACTATTTCCCATTCACAGTTTAGATTTAGCCACGACATTAAAATTTAATCTGCCCATCAAGTTTATGTTAACTATTCGCTTCCTCATTCATTAACCAAATTATTATTGAATAATGTCTTATTTTAAACAAGAATAGCTTATATACTGAAGTTGCACAAAAGTTTTCTTTTGTGCCAACTATTTATCATCTGCCACCTCAGCATGAAACACAGTATTAAAATAAAACCAAACCATATGATTATATCAGGTTTAATCATTTAATTTTTTTTTTTAAAAAAAGGTTTTGCAAATAGAGAAGGGTGGCCGCGCCGCCACCCTCGGCCCAGGGATGGCCGAGCAAGCCACCCCCTTTAGCCTGTTGGGTGGCCGCGAGCCACCCCCTGTGGCTTGGAGAGTGGCCTTGAGCTGCCCCTGTGGCCTGGATCTCTTCCCTCTCTCTCTCGCGCCAGATCTCTCTCTCTCCGCTGGTAGCTCCCTATGGCATGGGGGTGGCTACGAGCCACCCCTTGTGGCCACAAGGGGTGACTTGTTTTTTTTTTTTTTTTTTTTTAAATTAATTTTTGAAGTTTTTATTTCCTTAAACTTGGTATAATTTGGTGCAGTAAGATTTTTTTTTTTTTTTTTTCTAAAATTAAGTTTGGTAAGATTTGCTTAGGTATCACCTTTTAATTGTTGGCACAAAAACCATATTTTGTGCAACCTCAGTACCCAAAACACTATCATTTTAAACGCTCATATCTTATTTCAGTCTTATATTATCGAATTGGTATCACTGTGTGTTGAGTAGGGTAGATTCGTTAAATTACACGATTACTCAGGGCAGAGGCTCTAGCACGGAATGAGATTGAAATGGAAAGGAGTCGGTTGCTTGATTCTTAAGGGTAAACTTGTAATTTCACTTTATTTTTGGACACTTTTACTCCTAGCACCCTCTCTCAACCAGTGTCATTAATTAACCAAACCAACTTTCTCATACCGCAATACGAAAAATAAATAAATAAATAAATTCTCATACCACTATTCATTGTTCATTGTACTCCATTGCTCTACGCACTTCAAAAATTTCATTGAACAAATTCGACTTCCATGCTGCTATTAAAAATAATAGTTTGTATGCTGTAGTTTAATCAACGGTCTAAATTAAATTTTTTTTCATTTTCTCTAAACTATTAAATGCTTCTAAAAGTAAATCAATTTTAAGATTTAATCTTAACCGTATATTATACAGCATGTAAACCGGATATCATGGAACACCTTCTTCGCAAGCCCAATCTCTTCTCGTGTTTCACATTGAAGTTCACTAGCGCCGCCTGAACAAACAGGCTTTTCAATAAAACCCAGATTGCGAAACACACGAATGCAACTGCATTTAACTTACCATAATCTTTATATTCAAATAATTTTTTTGGAGCCACGCCAGAGCTTTACTCAATTCGTGTGGAAGGAATGCTTTGGTGGAAAATGAATTGGATGAATCTGACAGTACGTGAATGAGAGGAAATTGGTGCAAAATGAATTGGGGGTGAACAATCCCATTCTATTTGATGACTTTCAATATTTGTATTGTTGGGTTCTCCTCAAAAAAAGTCAACCAACACAGATGGGTACTAAAACCTGGTTTCTGTTCTTTTCCTTGTCCTTCATGAATTGAATCAGTGAGGGATCAGTGGTTAATTGCATCCCCACGATTGTATCATACATAGATCAATTACTGCGCACCAGAACTTTGAAAGAAAAGAGAAAATATGCAAAAAAGCATAAAATACTGTAAATACATAACAAAAAAGAAAAACCCAGGTATTTCATTCATTCCCTTTTGAGGAAAAGCAACCCTCTGCTCCCTTACGTGCCTTGCAGTGGTTGGCCTTGGCGTCCCTTGACCAGCGCTCTTCATCTTCATCTTCTTCTTGATTTCAAGGGCGCTGATTAATCTGCCGGCCGCTTGGACAAGTGAATTGGATTGCGGCGCATGATCGACAGCAAGCGTGAAACATATACTCTGAGAAAATTAATCTGCGATGGCATGGTCGTGCCAGCACAAGAGCATAGAGACGCAACGTCGGATGATGTAGAACCGGGTCCTCTGCTGCTTCACCATTAGCAAACAACGTTTTCGGAGCCCCGCTTTGCTGCGATTTCTCCTGCTGGGTTGGGATTTTGGATGGTTGTGTAGATTAGACATGGCGATGGGAAATTTCGGTGGACGAAAAGGATGCTAATTGAACTGCAAAAGAGTTTTTTTAAGGATAACGCAGTTGAGTTGGGAACACAACAAACGGTGGGCTATATAGGCTTCAAAGAACATCATCGGGCAGTGCACCATGGTCCCATCTTTAAGATTCATGTCAGGTCGTCGAAATTTTGCCCTTTCTCTTAATTTACACTATTACCCCTGAAGTACGAATTCAGATTTTCTTCCTTCAATAAATTTTAATATCCATAGTATAGATGTATTTTTGAATTAAACTTTAAATCTATAAAAAGTTAAAAGATAAAAATACTCTTTTACTATAACTAATAGTTCATTTGAATTAGAGATGATCTTGCTCCTGAATTACTATTATTTGTCATTTTTTCTAAATATAGCGGCAATTTTGATTATATGAGATTTGAACTATAATTTTGAGTATATAATCCCATACTTGCATATGCTTTGATTATTTGAGATTTGAACTACAATTTTGGTGCAAACAACTGGAATGACTAATGAAAATAAGAAGGAAAACTTTATTTATTCCCTCTAATTATCACGCAATTTTTAATGCACTCATTTCATTTTTAAAATTTGCAATGTAGGATATTGATTTTCAACTGATATCAATTACTCATCCGTTAAATCTTAATAGAGAAAACAAAAATAATTAAAATGCTCATTTATAAAATAAATAATAAAATATAATGAAAAAATTGACTCAAGACAAGTCCATGGGTCTACGTCGAGGTAGCTGATAAATCTTGAGTGACGCTATATTATAAATTTTTAAAGTTTATAAAAATATTGAATATTGCGTGAAAATTCACAAATAAGTGAAGTTTTTTAAAAATAACTATAATAAAGAATATAAAGACATGCAAAATTTCAAATAATAATAATAATAGACCTCAAAAGGTTCACTTGAAAAATAAAAAATAAAAAAAACTAAAATGGTCATTTAAGTCACCGCCCGCACGAAAGAACAAAAAATATATCTTGGTCAAAAAGGCTGTGGGGCCCAGTTTGAAACATTGATGGAGAAATGAAAGCGCAGAGAAGCCGTGTGGGGATGGGCGATTTGCCAAATACAGCGTCTACTACTACCCTCTTCCCCTCATCCATCCGACGTGGCGTTTTTGTCCTTGCTTCTTATTCCCACGTTTTTCTTTTCGGCTCTTCTAGGAGGTCGGCTCACATTTTTCTCGCCATAATATAAGAAGGTGGGACCCTTAGAGAGTAATGGTGAGCAGGTCGGCCAGCCTTGCATTGGCCAGTGAGGCACCTTGTATCGCCATATGTTGGAATTTCCCGCCGACTCTTTTACTTTTACACGGTTTTATTCGCTAAAAACTCAGATAACCAAGAGAACTTGTTCGAAATACGGCGAGAGAAAGGAAATATCAAAGGATTCAAGGCCCACCTTATCTTCATGTAAATAAATAACCTTTACAAGTTATTTGTTGATTGTGTTGTCACTATCATATTTACGTATTGAAAATGAATTTGGTTTAGGTACAGTAAAAAAATATTCTAGTTTTTTAACCATCCTTACACGTGAGAACATTTATTTATGAATCAACAATGTTCAGGCAACTTACATTAAAAAAAAAAAAAAAAAAAAAAACAATGTTCAGGCAAAATATACAAGCCCTTACGTTTTCAGGTGGTAATATTTATCCAGGAGCTTCTCAGTATACTCTCCAAAAGTAAGAGCACCACTTGATGATATCAGCTGAAAGAAAAAAAACATACCAATAATTAATACTTGAACTTCACACTGCATAAGCAAACAGTCCACCTGACTGATAATACTTCGTTACTATAAAAGGCAAATAATCAAGAAATTTTATCTGGGGAAGAGGCAATTAGTTGGAGTTATCTCTTGGTGGACTCAAAGACATGCCTCAAATCTTTAAACTAGTGGTTTGAGCAGAATTTGGATAACCCCAGTACACCAATTCTACCACTTTCTTTTTTTTTTTTTAGGTAATTTAATTCTACCAAGTTAATTGAGACCTAAAGCTTGAGATTCTAGCTATTAATTTCTACTTTCCTGGAACAGGATTTAGGAAATTAGACTGGAGGCAAGAACATGATGCTGAAAATATATTCTATTAGAGTTGAAATACAATCATGATGAGTTAAAATTAGGCTAAATTTGCAGTTATCCATGTTTAAACAAAATTTTACCATAACTGTCAAGACGAACTTTTTTAGTGCAGGAATGATATCAAAACCTACATTATCAGTAATCACATAATTTGATGGCTGGTGTAAAAATCAGCCAAGCTTTCAAGCTAATCTTGTCTGAAACAACAGTGAGCCCATGGCGCAGCTTAAATCAATCCCCAGACATATCCTTATAATTCAATATTTTCATCTTCGGTCTTTCATGACATAAAACTTCAAGGGAGGACTAAATTCTATTAAATATCTTCAATTTCTACATAAATGTCAGCTGATAACTGCCAATAGACCTTTTTGCACACCCAAATTTTATAATCCTATATGCCGATTTTTGTGGGAGTGCATTTGAAAATTCATACCTCTTTATGAATATGTACCTCCTCAGGAAAATGAAGGCTTTCATCCCTACAAAACAAGATTTAACATCATCCATATATTTTGGTGAAGGTTCAATTATTCTGGCACAAGGCAGATCAATCAACACGCTCTTTTGTTAATAAACATACCAGTCTGGCTGCATGAAAAATGCAAATGTTGAACGTTCAAGACCAGAAGCCTCCTCTCCTTTAGGTGCCTAACAACAATCAGTGATACAAGAAAAACATTGTTATTGGACAATTGACAATAGAAACTGGACAAAAACAATAAAAAGGGAATAAATAGAACTTGATTTCACAACTTAATCATAGTTGTGCCTTGGTCCAAAATATTGGTGCACCATCTTTGGTCTAAAAATATGTGCTTTATTCATTATAACATTTTAAGACAATAGTTTAGAGAGATGAGAGATCATCCAAGTACAGGAAAGGATAAAGAAAAGGTTCATGATTTTCTTTCAGCAATTGATTCAATGAATCACGCTTCTATGTCTGGCATCTGAATATGTCAAAACAATTCAACTAAAATCGTAAGTCCCAAGGCTCAAAAGTTTGGAATAACTAGGAAGCATAGAGTACCATATACAGCAACATGTGCATGTACACACTCATATTATGCCAAAAATTGTCTGAAATCTTTCCAGCACATAATATAATGCAGTGATAGGAAGTACCCGAACACAATGAGGTGTTGCACAAAGATAATGTCTTGACAGTATTTCGGTAGTTTCACCAATTTGGTATGCTATTTCATCTTCTCCAAAGACAACCTAATACATAAAAAGAACCCCAAGTTACTATAAATAACCATATCCATGATCAGTCCTATTAAAGCATAATAGTTATTCAAAATTTCAGGCCACTTATTATGGAGCATTCATCTTCTGGTGGTAATTCATTTACGGTTGTGTTAAAAAATTCATATTCAAATAGACAGAGGTAAGCAAATAGAAGTTTTGTGAAGCTTCCCGAAAACAAGTTTAGTTCCCCTATTAATTTAGGTATGCTTTGAAACTCCACAACTAGATGTTGTCTGCTACTGAGGCAGAAGAGAATCTCAAATTTTCTTTTAAGGTTCAAATTGTAGCATTTTCTCTAGTTCTGTTGTATTTTGTCATATCCTTATTAATACACTTTTAAGAGAACTTCTTTATCCTCACCTACAAAGTCAATGGAGGAGCAAAATGAGAAAATGAAATTTGATTAATGTTAATTGTTCACAGCCTATGTTTCACTTATTTTTTCAGCAGTACGTTTTCATTATAGCACTGAATGAAATTTTAGGATGCACTGATACTTAGAGAAATTTTTCAACAATTTACCCCTGAATTTGTATATCCTGGAAAAATCAATCCTCCCACAAGTTAATCCCATTTGAAGATAGGTCACATCTAGCAGTATTGACATATATAACTCAAATAAAAGGAAAGCTACGACTCCTAGAATAGATATAATAAGCACTGATAAGATTTTGAAACAAGTAATTATGTATCATCACTTGCAGTGTCTTGCATTACTGGAATTTCAAGAACAAGAAAGAATACTTTGACAACTTGATCAGCTCGTGTCCTAATATAGAGGCCGGCGGCACTATCAGGGCAAGGTATTTCTACAGCATCTCTCGTGAACATGCCACAGGTCAACCCTACATATTGAATAGAGGCACATAAATTAGACATAAAGAAAGAAAGACAACTCTTGTAGGTCTTCTAAGTTAATAACATCTTTTATGTTTTACATCATTCTGTAGGCTTAATTCCATCAATACAATGAAGAGATCTGAACATTATTTTCATGTTAAACAACATATTGGAAATAGGAGGGATGTAGGGTGTAACGCTCCATTTCTGCTAATGTAATGCCTTGCACAAATAACAAATGAATGAGCGACTCATATGCTGTGGTAAGAAAGCAATAATATGAGCAAATGAGCAGAAAATTAAGCACCTGTCAGTGAACCATGGTCTGTATGCCATCCACACCAGGATGAAGTGGAGTTTCCATCTTCGGTACAATTACTGCAAGTCACATTCTACTAGATAAAAATTCACCTCCCTAAGCATAAACCAACAATTCTACAATTCTACCTTAGAAGCACATACAGCAATATTCTCCACTATCACAAATTTATTAGGGGGAACTATACTACCACCAAACTTACACCTCAATTGCAAAAAAATCTCTGCAATGACCCACCCACAGCCAGCCGTGGGTCTCCTCCATGGAGATCTGCAGTCCTGGGTCTCTGGGCCACGGACAAAGTTTTTTTATTATTATTATTTAAAGAAAAAATTGAGGTAAGTGTAGTTTCCCCAATTTATTATTTAAAGACCCATTCCCAAAAGAATAGTTCATTTTTTTTAAGTAATTTCAATATCATTAATTAAGTGCAAAGGAGTGCAACCCTAATACACATGTAATATACAAGAGAACCCCTAATCTAAAGAATAGTTTCTGTTTTCTATAAAGCAATATTATCAAATAATATTTATAATGATAAAGTAAGCTTCAGTGTAAGATTCATGATGCCCAAACTAGAGGTAAAAATCATAACCGAAAGATAGCAAGGAAGAAACCTCCACATCAGAATAATGCATTACTTTCAAGTATTCATATATGATTGCTCGCACACCAACTCAATGTTAACCAAATAAAATTCAGTCCTAGCCATGAAATTCCCTAATTGCCCATACAACTTACAGGAACCAGCAAAAAAAAAAAATCTGAAGCAACAATCCAAAAGAAAACTTTTACTAATAATATGCCCCCTTTCTTGGGCCACATGTTAGCCTTTCATTGCCTTGGGATGATCTTGCTCATCAAGTAATTGATGTTCACTTTAATTTCCATTAATATGGACAACATCAAGTTATAGTATTTTTTTCTGGATCTCAGTTTAAGAACTTCATAAAACCTGAGATTGCATCTGCTGCAGTATTATGATAAAGCTTCCTTCAGAAAGTTGCACACCTAAGTTTTGGGACATATATACCTTACATAATTTAAAGAACTTGTGCAGCCCATTACTAAATCAAGTTGAAGCGATGAGTATGTGTGACAACTTCAATCATGCCAATTTCTTTATCCTTCTTAATGTAGCCACATAATTGATTAAAATACAGAACATGGTTCAGCCTGGTGAGTTTATCTCCTATGGCCACACAAAAAAAATTGATGAACAAAAATAAAACAAAATTACCTCTGCTGTGCTGGAAAATAGTATAGCAGACGCCCTTTATGACACCGAGAACGAAGAAGTATCTGTTCAAGGCCTTGATCCTCATGCATATTCAGCCCTTTGGATACTAATCACATGCCATAAAAAATTAGAAGGGTCACTGTTATGAAAGGGGTCACTATAGGTCATAACAGTTTATTAAGAACAACCATCATTTATTACAGTTCAAGCAAATTTAACTAAGAAAAAAGAAAAAGGAGCAAGAGCAACAAGAAGGCTACAGTTGGTGTTTGGGTAGGGCTGAGTGCTTATACATTGGTGTTCTGGGCCAGAGGCCCGGAGCCTAGCATGGCCTAAAATTGATATAGATACAATTATAAGATTAATTACTTAGTGTGTAGAAAATTGAATATTATGTTTGTTCTGTAGTAACTGGAAGCCCTCATCTAGCAGGGTGATGAAAATTTACCAGAGTAAACGGAAGCTTTTTTTGTTTTTTTGGTCGAGGAAAGAGCATGTGCACACTCTCCAATGTTCCCACATCAAACGTGGAAAGAGAGGCCTAGAAATATAAGGGGTCACTTTCATAATGTCTTAATGTACTTATCAAAAAAAAAATAATAATGTCTTAATGTAAAAGCCAAATTCTCATATATTAAGAGCTTACCATATTGGTCGCAGTGATACGCCACCATCAATCCAACATCAAAGATCAGCTTTCCAAGAGCCTTGAATGCTACACATGAAAATTTGATGTTTATTAATTATATATTCATGTAATATTCAGGAAAAGTAATTATGTAAACCAAAACATCATTAATCATTACCCCAAGCTATAATGACCTACTAAAGGATCAATATGTACATAGAATGCATTAGCTTTACAAAACAGAGAGAAGTTATAAACAAATAAAACAAGAAAGTAGAAAAAGATGCACATCAAAAACAAAAAACAGAGGTGAGAACATCAATTGCATTGTACTAGAATTTCACTCACGCTAATGACTGTTTATTCATCAAGTTGGCACAGATACACATTAAGAACATGAATTTCAGGGAGTAAACTTTGTAAAGCAAAACCTTCAGGGACCAGTATCTTCTACAAACCCAGCTTTTACTCGAGTCAAGTAAAAAATAAAACAATTAAAAAAACTATATTTTGGCAATATTAAAGTTCAATAAGCACATACACGAATATTTAAAAAATTGTAAACTGGAGTACACACTGCAGAGAAACCATTGGAGGTACCAACAAAGCATGTGACCGAGGACATGCTATGACAGTCTTTTGGTGTCAAGATGCCTCAGATGGTTGTAGCATCATGATAAACATGATAGAGCATAGCGTATTATTGGCTTGATAAGTGCCTACTTAGTGGTACATTAGCTTGCAATACCTGTAGTTCATAGACTCCTCAGAAGTTTTACATTTATGTAGCTAGAGCTATGTCATACGAAATGACAGACAAACATCAGAAAAGACAACCACCGTGCATGCAGAATAATTTAGCATCACAATTGAAGACATACCCACTTCAAGTTCTGGCAATGCACTATCAGGCCATATATTCGACCCACAGTATGATGGATACCTATAAGACAGATCATGGGTGAAAAGCTGAGCAGATAGATAACCATGTTTTGTAAACATAATGTGTAAGCACTGCAACTAGGTCTAGAGCAGCTTAAATATTTTATAGCACAAGGAAAAAGTTACCCAGACAATTTAATAAAACTATATAAAAATAAATAAAAAAAATGCAAGCATCTCATTAGGGCTTGGTGGGGGCAGTCAGACGATGGGAAACTGATACCTCCAGATGAGTCGGCCATAGGCCTAATGAGCCTCCACTAGAACACAGAGAGAGAGAGAGAGAGAGAGAGAGAGAGAATATAGATTTATCTGTGAATAATTATCAAGAATAATATTTCCATTATAATTGTCTTTTGCCAAAAATTGATTGCCTCTAACCCAGCCTATCCACACCGATGCCTTAGGCAATGAGTAAAAGACAGAAGTACTAAAAAAATCATGAAATATGACTTGGCCACTTTTACCGTTGGATCAGAGATGCTTCCGTGGTAGGCTTATCTAATAACGGATTTGCATAAAAAGAGCCTTTCAACAAATCTGCACAATAAAAAACACAATAAATGTATGCATAAGTAAAACTAACAATTAAAAGGACCAATAGGTTGGAGAAGTCAACACATTATTAGAGAAGATAACCCTCTGTTGGACCTCATGTACATACTTCATTCATAGATAAATATGAACTGCTTAAAGAGCACTAAAATCTAACAAATTGACAGTTTACCAAGCTTCCCAGATTCAAGCTTCTCTTTCCCATGACTCCATCCAAAGTTGTACCTACAAGTGGCAGGTGGGTGAAAGGAACAAAAAGTTAAAGCAACTATGCAGCAGGGTTACCAAGATAGGAAAATAAGCTCAGCTGTGGAAGTAAGCATTCTAACAGTAATTCTTAATTCAAGAATACCACACATCTGCAGATAGAATCCCTATGAAAAGCAATAAACATTATAACATTGTGTGTGTGTCAGGACCTCAGTACTCAGTAGAGACATACGATCCATGATAAATTCTAGAACCAACAAGATCAATTAATGAGGAAGAGAAGAATCTTATCTTTGCGAGTAGGCTACAAAATTTTACATTTTAAAAGCAACAGGTCAAAATAACCTCTGTGTCTGCACATGTAGCGTTACCATAGAAGGTGGCAGTAGCAACTAAATTTACTTTCAAACAAATCAAATTTAAGCCACTGAGAGGAAAGAGTATTTAAATGGAAAAGTGAGTAGAACTGAAGATTTGGGAATTAGAAGACTTGAGAAGCAAAATGTGTTACCTACTGTGAGGATCTTCGAGTTCCTTCTTCACCTCTTCGGGCAGACCGGCCAATCTGAAAAAATAGAAGGAAAAAAAATCTATGAGCAATACAGTAGAATATAGATTAAATATATTTCTTAATGACATGTATTTAAGAGCACAAAAAATGAATATGGAATATTTTAAAGCTTATACCTAGGAGAAAGACGTAAAAGATTCCGACGCAATGAAGGAAATCCTGGAACCTACAGTGCAATAGAGGTTAAACTCAAACAAGCAACACAATAATCTCAAAAACTGTACAGTCTTGAATTCTATATAGACAAAGATATAGAAGTTCTCCAATTAAAACAGACAAAATGCATTTCAGAGCATATGCTTTTATTTCTCATTACATTGTTCATCAAATTTCAATTAAGTCCAAAGGAGATACCCGTCATACATTCTCCAAACATTTGTATTGAGACATGCATTCACGAAAAGCTAACGAACATCTCCATTTCCACAAAGCTCTCTTAATCAAGTATAGAAATCCAAGTCATTACACTTGATAAGTTGATCTCTTCACCTAATTATCTAAACTACGGCACAAAAATAGCTAGTTTCGCACCAAATTTCCAATCAAAGAAGGCTGTTGATTCCAATTAAGCAATGCACAATATAAAAAGGCGTTTTAGATAATACAAACGTGTAACATATCATATTGATATGGATATCTTTGTCCCTCCAAAACAACACACTATAATTGATTGTGGCTCAGAATGGATTCAATGTCCTAATTGCAAACGCTAATTACTTGAACACCATGGTCTAAATAGACTACTTAACAGCTGTATATAAATAGATAATAAAAATATAGTAACATCAACAATAAACTTATACATGAGACCATCCCATACATCAGTAATGGATAGAATTCCCAGCCCGTTGGGTCCGAACCCTTCTTCGATCTTCATCGACAAGTCAATGCTCTTGTCCTGTAACAATCAATTCCAAATATTTTATCAAACACATCACACATGACACAAATTTCAACTTCATAAAGTGAAGTCCAAAAAATACAAGCATCGACCTGTTCAATTCCAAAAACATGTATGTATGTGTGGTTACACCACCCAATAACTTTTTTATTAGAATAATTATTTATTAAATCCAACGTTGGATTAAATATCTTTCCCACAACCATCATGCTGGCCAAAAGTCAAGGTGATCAGACATTAAGAACTATATTATCTATAAAGTGCTCAAAATTATACTTCCGTGTATTCTCGATTATACTTGAACCCAACACATATATAGGCTGAAATGGAAGTATGAGAACGATTTAAATCCAATTTTTAATGTCGTTTTGGTTTCAATGACCAAAAAGTCAACTCAACCCAATCTTATTTGGCTGAATTAACATGAGCGGTGCACTTTCTCGCAGTACCAAACAGCAAAACGCGAAAGGCGACAGGCAACAGCATCATTAGTAAGAGTCTCATCGACCAAACAGAGCCCAAGAGGGAACGCTTACCTTGAGCTCTGAGTACGATATGGTGACCGTTCTGAGAGAAGGAAAGGCGGTTTGGGCTGAGCACGTCATATTCCGAGACGTGGTCGGGCGGGAACAGCGGCGACTGGACGGTGACGGAGAGGGAAAACCGGCGGGAACGATAAGAGGTTTTAATGAGGGAGCGTGAGAGGTTCCAACGCATTGGGTGTGTCACTTCAAATTTTAGAGAATAAAGAGCACGGCACATGTGCGTGACATTGCGTGCCTTTTTAGAATCACCGTACAAAGTGATCGGAGAAAAAAGTACACCCCCGTTTTTTCCATAATTGAAATGATATCTGTTTTCAAATAGGGTTGCCTTTTTTTAGTGCCCTTTTAAAAGGTTAAATTGTAATTTTACATTTGAGTTTAACCTTTTAAATTGTTGGTTCAACTTTAAAAATGATTAAATTACACGATAAGATAAAATCTTAGTTAGCAATCACTCTCTAAGAGTCGGAACAGGATCTCCTCAAATTTCTTTTAAATTTGAGATTATCTTATTATTAAATCATAACTATACTTTACATTTAACAATTAACAACGTGCCAACTGTCACACAAAATAAATACTAAAGTTAATGAAGATTTATTTTCTCTCTCTAAGTCATTGAAGCATAAAATAATTTTCACCTATGATCAGGAGGATACATGAAGAATATCAGGAGAGCACCTAATATTTTTTTTAAAGTTTTATTAATTTTAGCATTTATTTTGTGTAACAACTAGCACGTTATGAATTATTAGATGTAAAGCATGCCTTTGATTTAATAATAATAGAATCTCAAATTTGAAAGAAATTTGAGCCTTTTGAAGGATCTTAATCCGAGCTGGTCCTTATGCTACTCTGGCTTTTAACGAAAAATTATGAGATATAAGCTTGTAGTCACATCCAAGCCAATGCTTTCATCAACACATTTACATATCGTTTAAGTCAACACCAATTAACTTTGTCACGTTATTTAAAAATTGTAAAATTGGTTAACGAAGTTTGACATTCAGACAAATCACTCTATAGGGTTCAAAAATGAAGAAATAACTTCATGTGGTATGCGTGTGTACCCAATAAATCTTTTTGTACAAATTTTGAATTTCTTTTTTGCTAAATTAACTATGAAATTGTGGGTTGGGGTGGTCAACTACCACAAAACTACTTGGAGTGGCCGACCACACCATGACTATGTACTATGGGGGTGGCTGAATCACCCCCTAAGGCTAGAGTGGGTTGTTGTGATTGGACTTCGCCAAATCACAATAGAGTAACCCCCACCTCATGACCTCTCAAACTAAACCCAACTCTACAATCTCTCGAAAACTCCAAGACATGGTCCTCAATACTAAACTGACAAGTGGGAATCTTTGGGTGGCAGTGGGCTAGAATGGGTTGTTGTGATTGGACTTCGCCAAACCACAATAGAGTAAACCCCACCTCATGACCTCTCAAACCAAACCCAACTCTACAATCTCTTGAAAACTCCGAGTCATGGCCTTGAAATTCAATACTAAACTGGAGAGTGAGAACCTTTGGGTGGCAATGGGCTAGAGTGGGTCGTTGTGATTGGACTTCGCCGAAACACAATCGAGTAACCCCCACCTCATGATCTCTCAAACTAAACCCAACTCTACAATCTCTCGAAAACTCCAAGTCATGGCCTTGAAATTCAGTACTAAATTGACCATTGGGAACCTTTGGGTAGCAATGGTCAACGGTGGCCAAGCTGGCAGGTCTACCATTGAGACATTAGTGAAGGGTGGAAGTCGAAACATACCTTGTAGTGGGGCTATCTCTATTGTCCATGGCAAGTGAGTTCAACTTCCATTTGGACATTATAGACTGCGAGGTCATGAGGATGAAGATGAAGATGATACATTGTCAAATGTAGTTGTGGACATTGAACCCTAATGAGTACATCAACATGGTGCGGTGCAAAGTTTTAAACACGTATCTTTAGAATCGGACAAATGTGAATAGTTATTGGAAGTGTTCGACCACCCCCTCTAGCCAATAATGTGGGTGGCCAAACCATTCCATAGCAATGAAGTGGTCAACCATCCTTTTGATTATGGGGTGGCTGATTATCCCGATCCGAAACCTTTTTTTTTTTTTTTGGGTAACTTTATAGGGACTACGCTAAAAAACATTATTGAAATTTATACGAAATAATTTATTTATTACAACGACATACCACAAAAAAATTTTTATTTATTTTTCATCGACATGCCACAAAACTACGCGCGGGGTGCTAAAGACTGCCGTTGTAAACGTTACCTTCTCTCCCTCCTGTAAAACTCCAATGGCCTGGACTTGCAATCTTCACCTCTCTCACAAAATCCCATTCTCACTTGCTTCTTCGCGCTTCATCTCCGAAGCTTCTCACGCTTTTTCCAAGTCTTTTACGACACCGTTTCCATCGCGTTCTAGTACCACTCACACTTCGATAAAATCAAATTCCCCCACTCTTTCAGTATCTGCCACTGGCACCTTCACCTGGGACGACGTCGTCCGGATTTCTCAACCGGAAATCCTTCCAGACGATTCTTCGGATCTCACAGGCTTCTTCGAGAAGATCAGAATCTGCAATCGCGGATCAGTTAAGCCCCTCTTCTCCTCTGTTTGGTTCCCCAGAAAGTCAAAGCGAAAGAAAGTAACAAGCATTTTGGCCCAGTTTTTGAGTTCCGAGCAACCAAACAGATCGTTTTTTTAAAAAAAAAAAATTTTCCTTCAAACGCCCAAGCAGTGCGTCTCATTTATCTTTGAAATCGCGTGCAGGAAAAGCAATCCGAGTTCCTTCCGTTCTCAATCGACGATCAAGTCGTTGGTTATATTCATAATGGGTAAGAATTAGAATGAAAATTCCTTTATTGGTTAACTTCTTTAAGAGTTGAATTGCTCCGTCAGTTGAGTCGCATTGCTGAATCGGTTTTGTTTGTACTTCTCAAATTTGTGCAGTTTCGCTAGCCATTTAAGGAAGTTCCAAGATGTGTTTGTTTTCCCTCAAGACAGTTCTTGCGGTGGCCATGTGAGCTTACACCCAATGCTGAGCACACCAGAGGAAAGGACCAGTGCGGTTGGAGATGTGGTCAAATGCTTAGGGGAAGAACTGATTCCAGGTATACGGAACGAGGTACTAGTCATGATTATGCGATGAACTGATTCCCTTTTGTTAATTTTTTACTGTCCAATATGTAATTGAGAGTGCTGGCACTGTGAGTTTAAACTAAATTGCAGAAAATGTATAATTTGGAAGTTCGATTTTAAAAGATTGCGATTTTTTTCAGCTTTTTTAAAAGCTGTGATTTCGCTATTTTTGAATGGCACGTTTTGAAATCGAAAATCCAAACAGATCTGAAACTCTTTGTAGCCTGGTAGTAGCGAAGTAAGACCTTTGTTCTATTGGCTAACTATAGATTTTACTGATTTCAATCAGCTATACCCCGTGGCATCGTCCTTTGGTGCGCCCATATTTTTTTCGCTTGAACGTGCTGCTGCTCCTTACTTTGGAATAAAGGTGTGTTTTATGCCATTGTGAGATCGCTCTTCTCTTGAGACACATTTCACACTGGTGTTTGTAGTCCTAGCTTTTGAGATTGTGTGTCAAATCTGTTTAGGCTCTTGCAATTTGATTTGGTTCGAAATTCTCGCTTTTTTGAAAAGATGTGCGTTTCTTTAGGTTGTATGCTATCAATTGAAAAGCAAACTCAATGGTCAGTACTTGGCATCTTTCTGATGCTCTTCTAGTACGTTTCAGTAACATGCGATAATCGTAGATTTTTCACCTTTAGACTCAACCATCTTTCCCTATGTTGATTTTATTTTATTTTATTTTTCACTATCTGCTAATGAGTAACAATCTTACCAAAAATTAGTGAAAAAGATTGTTACACATATCTGTGAACAAGAGCTGGAGGTGAGGTCATAGGCATAGGTTCAACCCCATAGGATAGGAGTGTCCATGAGTGCATTTACCTATAAACACAAAATTGCTTTCTGCGAATCAAAAAGTGAAGCTAATTTGCATTGTATGCTACGTGGGTTCTTGACTTCTTGATTACCTTTCGAGTGTATTATTAACTGTGTAAACATTGTAAATTAAGTACATTGTTCCAACTGGCTTTAGACTACTTGTTTAATTTTAATTTATGGACCTGAATATCACCATTATATTCCATCCATGGTTGTTCTTAGCAGTCTTTGAACACGCCAAGCAATACGTCTTGTTTTTTTCTATCTGATTGATGAACCGGACTATGTTATGATCATGTTACTGATGAATGTATGTTGGTCTTTTTTTCTCGAACGCTTTCCTGTTTATAGGCTTATGGAGTTCAAATGAATGGCTATGTTGAGAGGGATGGGCAGAAACTTTTATGGACTGGGAAGAGAAGTCAAGAGAAAGCAACTTATCCTGGGATGCTTGATCATCTTGTTGCTGGAGGACTGGTTTGTAATGACCTTATTATGATTAAAAATCTATGGCATGTGGAAATCTGTGGATTTCCTTCATGCTGTGAATTTTTGGACGTCAATTTACTTTCTTTTTTTAAATTGAAGCAGTTGAATTGAGCCAAGTAATTTATGCCCAATTTTGAACAAAATTAACAATAACAATGAAGCTCATATAATGAAGCCAGTAGTTCATATTATGCTCATTACGAGTCTGTGCTAGCCACTAATATCATATTTACATGATGGCAATGGCAGCCTCATGGGATTGCTTGTGGGGAGAATCTTGTGAAGGAATGTGAAGAGGAAGCGGGAATTCCCAGATCCATTGCTAATGAGTAAGTTTTTGCCACTGAATTATTATTTCACGTCACCCAACTGTTGTGGATGCCCTAGATTGAGCATGGATTCTTACTCTGATTAGTTCCGAAATGCTTCTCTTACAGAGCTATACCAGTGGGTGCTGTTTCCTATATGGACATTGATGGTTACAGATATAAGAGAGATGTTCTATTTTGTTATGACTTAAAGCTTCCTGAAAGTTTTATTCCTGAGAATCAAGGTGGGCCAAATGATGCACAGCCTTCTTCAATGCTTTTATCAGTTCCTAACCTCAACCCTTGTCATTTTTCTCCTTCATTTATTGGTTGCATCTCAGTAATGAGTATTTATTTTCAATTGATCCTGAGTGGTTGTATTTTATCCCTTTGTAAATGGCTTGTGAGTGACAGATGGAGAGGTGGATAGCTTCAAGTTGATTCCTGTGACTCATGCAGCAAATGTCATACGGAGAACACAATTCTTCAAGCCAAATTGCTCTCTTGTCTTTATTGATTTCTTGTTTCGGCACGGGTATCGCTCTTCTAAATCCTGATGCTCATTTTATTATCTTTGATCAATAGTTTGAACAATAACCTAAAAAAGAAAAAATCCTTTTCTACACACTGTCTGTACTGCTAGTGCTACCTGATAACTGTGTCAATATTGCAGCCATTGTGATTTTCTGCCTCCAACCATATACTAGTTCTGGCAACGGAGGGGTTACTTGTTGCCATCTTGCCAATTTCCACCATTAACAAATTATTGAAGTGAATTTTTCGTCCTGGTTTTCACAACTAAGCTCACCTCCTAATTGATTTGTTCCTGCATTTTTATTAGGTACAGCTACCTTGAAAATTGTGGCGTGTTTTTAAGGTTCCTATATAAAACAAACTAATCTGACCCACTTTGGGAACTATTTGCCTGAGGAAGTCACTCTCTCCCCCTGCCCCCCCTCCCCCCCCAAAAAAAAGAAAGAAGAAAAACCTACAAGCTTAAGGTCTATTACTAGAATTCTTTTTTCTTTTCTTTTTTGAAAGGATTACTAGAATTAGTCATTACATCATTCTGAATTTCTGGTCTAATTTCTCCCTGGAAATTCTCATGCTTATTCCGCTGGATGGAGGGCTATAGATTTATGCTTCATATTGAATCTTATTAAAGCTTGCTTATTTGCCCTTAATTATCTCATATATGAAGTTCGTTTAGGGGAGTGTGAACTTTAACATATCGTTTCTTTTCAAATCCGTAGAACCTAGGGAAAGTATGACTAAGGTTGCAAGTGCATCCCCAGTGGCCTCTTGTTATAAGTGCAAAGGCAGAAAAGAAAAAGACAGCCCCAGGCATCACTACCCATCATTTAATTTATGGCACTAAGTTGATAAATCTCTTCTGATTTTTCCCCTCGTTTCATCAATCTGTAGGTGTCTAAACTAGCCTTCCAGTAATCAGACCTACGACAGTTTCTTTTTGCATTACGTTTTTTTTGAGAAACACATCTATAGCATAATTATCACCATAGAATTCTGATTATTATCTTCAAACTTCGCAGATATATGAGTCCTGAATATATTGGATATTTGGATCTGCTACAAAGTTTGAGGAGTGGGGATTGCTCCTAATGATATTTTTTCACTGTATTGTTTTCCTTTCTTTCTTCCGCTTAATTTTTTAAATTTTAGCCTTCTCCTGTGAAGGTAGAAAGGAAGTGTTGTAAGAATTCAATTTTTTATTGGCAGCTTTCTCATGCTGTGGGTTTAAAGCCAAGATATTTGTGAAAATGAAGAATGTTCTAAGCTGCTACATGTCGTGTAGTGAATTAAAAGATTGTGAAATTATTTACTTAGCCATGGGGTTTGTAATTATATCAAACTGATCCCTGAGAATCAGAAGTATCTTTTAAGAGATCTTCTGGGTAAGCTATTGTTCAAATTGATCCTTACCACTAACAATTTAACAGAAACTTCACCCTTACAATCATATCACAACCAATTGTCGATTGACATGTGACTTAACTAAAGACTCGGTTTGATATAAAATTATACTTTTATACTCAAATAAAAAAAATAAAAAAAGGAAAAAGGAAAAAATAAATACAACAGTTTGAAGGATCTGTTTTTAATTTCTTAGGTCCATATAATGATAACATATTTAGGAACGCTACGCCTGATCATATATACATGTATCATATATATTCAACATTCTCAAACAGGTTCTTCAAAGCCTAAATTTTAGAGGAGACAGTAAATGGATGAAGAAACATTCACAATCATTTGCAAGGTCCGGCTGTAGAGAATAAGAACTCCTGGGGGCCCACGATATCACAAATTCTATAAACATAGTCGCCATCATCCTCACGGACGAATACCATACACAAAGTTGGATGCCTTTTTGGTTATGTAAAATGAACTTATTTTCGACAGCTGAAAATATATTTCAATAGTATCCACAATCCATCTCTGTTATTGATGCAAGAAGGAGAAACTTGGAAATAACTAATGCAATCCGTCACACTCTCAACTCCTCCACTTCTGGGTTCAATGGGCCAAAGAGCGTTTCCACTTCACTGTGATCGACTTCCTCCAAACTTGCAGGATTCCACTTTGGGTTCTGCAGAGGCATAATCAAGAAAACTTTAAGAGCAAAATACAGCATATATTTGGTTAGGGCTCAAAGACAAAAAAAAAGACTGATACAGCATTAAATATTGCCAATACAAAATTGGTACTACTTGCAGAAGAAACTAGAAGTAATAGCACCCCAAGTTCTGAAGAAGAAGATAACTAGGACGCTAAAAAGATAGTTTGCATGATATAACTAGTAACACGACAAATCATTACTAACTTGATGTTAACATTAAACCAAGCTTACAAAACTAACATATTTCCACATTCTTCTACAGTATACAGAAAGGGACTTCAGAGGCAAATGATATAACCTGATCCTTGTCCACCAAAACTGCCCGGACACCTTCTGCAAAATCGTTTCGTAGAGAAGACCTTAAGGCGATGCGGTATTCAGTTTTCATCACACTGCTTAGCTGGAAGCAACCAGATGCAGGAATACACGTTGCTTAAGTTATGCCCCACAGGAAAAGAAAACTACCAAAAATAAACAAAAGAAAATCAAAACTCACTGTTGACAATTCGCTGTCCTCTTTTCCATGGGCAGATGCAACTCTAGAGAAATGCTTTTGTGTTAAGCAAAGAGAAAAAGGAGCGCCTTTTCCAAGACCTTGAAGAGCTTCATTAGCCCACTCCGCCACTGCCCAGGGAAAGAACGGAAATCAGAAAGCACAAAGGGGCAACATTGTGTAAGCCAAAGGTTAGAAAGTCCACTTGACATCTTGGTCTTTGGAAGAACCAAAAAGATGTATGCACATTTCATTCATCAACCAATAAAACAATTGGTACTTATAAACATACCAGCAGCTTCACTGCTAAGCTGATGCTTTTTCAGTTCTTGAATCGTCTCCTTGACTGGCTTATTTGAACCAAAGCATGAAACTATATGAGGTAACAGCAATTTCAACTGGGACTCCGACTCAGGGTTACTGCTGTACTTCGCCAAAAGTGCTTTGATGTCTTCATGTGGGTCCTCGGAACTGAAGTACCAAATGGATATAATTTTTTTTTAGTAAGAAACCATTACATTTCGTTAAGGGACCATCTTTTGTGCAGAACAAATTTTTTCATATATTTTAAGTTAATAAACATGAGGAAATTATATCCTGAACCACAAGGTACATGCACTATGGAGTTCATAAAAAACAAACACTTGGACTTCATATATTAATCTTATCATGTGGTTCTAGACTAACAATGAATGAATCAAATGGCAGCAATTATAAAACTGCACTAACAAAATCCTGACTTACCAAAAGAAAAGTCATGGAGTTCTCCTCCTTTCACCAAATCAATTTCATAGAGCAAAATCAACTAAAGAGGCAAAACTTCTCTAATATATAAAGTTGCGATATGGCTGTTTATTTTAAACAATTTAAATGATCAAAATTATAAGGTAACGTGAGTTTCTAAATTAGAATTACAGAAAAGCTAAATGGATTCCACTAAAATGAAAAATAGCAATTACAGATAGAATGATGATCTGAGACATACAATGTAGTTGCCAAAAGGGCCTCCTTCAAGGGACCCAAGCTCCCGGATGGCACAAAATGTGTGCCAAGACCTACATATACTGCATCAGCGGGTGTAGAAATCCTTTTTCCAGTCATTCCAAGATATGAACCTGCAAATCATAATATAAGTTAGAAAAATGCAAAAGTCAGGAGACAATAAGTTCAGATGACATTGATGACAATGCTTCTGTAATTCCAAATTGTTTGCCTTTGTTTTACTTATGACCACTTCCTATGAGGCCAAGCCCTTCTCGTGCTTTCTATAATTGAAAAAATGTTCAGTTCCAGTATAAGAACAAGAAAGAAATGCTTTTTGTAGCAACAAAAAGAATACCAACTGATCCTTCTCCTGGACTTTGTGCCGCTATATATGCAAACCCAACATCTGGGAACAAGCCAATTCCATTTTCTGGCATTGCAAGAACAGTCCTCTGAAATGCATCAATACAAGGATAAAAGTAAAAGACATTAGAATGCCAATACAATATAATTGGTAAAACTAAATCACCTGTCTATATGACACAAGCATACCTCAGTTATGATCCTGTAACGACCATGTCCAGATAGGCCTATTCCAAAGCCCATTGTTATGCCATCCATGAAGCTTATATATGGCTTCTTGTACTCGGAAAGTTTGCATATAAGAGAATATTCAGCAGTGAATACCTGAGAAATGCACAGCACAACAAGGCATTAACTTCATGTAACAAAATAATAGGTCATGCACAAATGTAGGATGCAGACGCAGGACAGCACATAATAGAGATGGAAGCTTATTAAGAAATGATATGCAGCCCAACTGAGACGAAAGATATTATCTGACATACACAGAAGCATCAAAGTAAACCACCAAAACTAGAAAGCATTATGAACTGGCCAAAAAAGTGGTCAGTTTTGAGGTCCCAACCCAAAAGAATGCATGTGTGGAAGGTTATATATACAAATCCAGATATGCATATGCAGAGAACAGAATATTAATCGAACTATGCTTTTCAACTTATACTGGAAAATATCAAAGCAACTAAAAGCACAGAAAATAACTCTTTATGTTTAAAGTTAAATTCAGGATCATGATATCTTTCAAATAATAGAAACAAGAACGGAATTTTTTTCAGAGAACATAAACAAGGTCCAGAAACAAACTCCAGTATTCTGCTCAGTAAAGGATACTTGAATACAAGCTTACAGCAGGTCAGATGGTCTATACACTTTTTTCTACTAGTGATAATATATTTAAAAAGATCTAAATGAGAATGCATCAAAAATACATCTAAAGTTTTACGCAAGAGCCACACATTTCTTTAAGTTTTAGAAAAGTAAGACAGGTCAGGGAATTGAGAGGCAGACAATAATTCTATGTAAAGTCAAAGGTACTATCATTAGTATTTGTGATATTTATCTAAAAGAACAGAACTCGAATTGCAAAAAATATAGTTGACATGGCAGTTACTTTGAATTAGTGTTATTTTAACAAAGTTTAAGGTTATCAAAAGCACACAAGACCTCAATCATATCTGATAGTTGTTTTTTGGTTGTGATCTGCTTCACATCACCACCTGCAGATAAACTAAGATCTTTATTATCATCTAACTAATAGACAACAAACTAAGCAAGCCAACTAATTAAAGAAAAATTGCATATATAATACAACAATGCAACATAAAAAAGAAGAAAAGAAGCAACAGAATATAAAACAGAGCAAATAATGCATATCAACTACAATCAAAATAAGCACTCAGGAAAGAAACGCTTGTAGCACAAAACAAGCATCATAAAGAAACCTTCTGCACAAGAGGTGTGTTTTTGTCCTTTCGAATCTCAGCAACAACCCCTTTAATATCCATTCCTGCATTGGCCATGAATGGTTACCCTCAAAACCTTACCTAACGCTTGGATATCAAAAATAACCGCAGAAGCAAAAAACCAAATATAAATGGCAAAGATATTAAAGCTAAATCAAATTCAGGGTATAGCGTGAAGACAAATGGTGGTGGTAGAAAAATGTTGAGAAACAAACAATCTACATAAGACTTATTTTCTCCACGTTACCTGCACAAAAGGCACGAGGCGAGCTGCTATCAACCAGAACACATTTGACTCTCGGGTCCGATTCCCATTCATCAAGAAATTTTTTATATCTTATATCCATATCTGCATTACGAATAAGTTTCAAGTTAAATATAAAGCGAACCCAGCTGCTAAAGAAAAGCACAACTATATTATTTACATCAATAACCAACATTCGGCATTAAGCCTTAACTTATTCATCCAAAAAAGACATTAAGTCTTAACTTATTCATCAAAAAAAGACATTAAGCCTTAACTTAAACACCACAATTTTTTCTATTTTCCCTGTCAGTTCATCAACTAATTGAGTTTGTTTTCATCATTACTTGTAAACAGATGCAAGTTTTGATCAACTTTGAATAAACCAATCCTAGAACTTTCGCTTAGTATAGTATATAGCTTCCATTTGATAGGAAAATGGCCACATTCCCCCCACCAATTACAAAAATTGCGTCCCACTGTCCCACGACCATCATCAGCACGAAGAATCATTTACTTCCACAAAAATCTCGATTTTTTTTTTCATTCTACAAATTTGAACTCTAAGAACCCTAAACACACAAAAATAGAGTTTCCTAACACAAAAATAAACATCCAAATCATCCAAATCATTTATCTATAAGCATAAATAGTTGCACGAATTTCACCTAAAACACAGTACCCTTATGATTAAATAATTACTGCTTGAGCTTATAATTCAAAGAGGAAATGGGACCTAGGTTCATTGCGTTGAGAGCCTTGGGGCGATCGAGGGTGATCACTGCGACGCCGCTTGGGTGAACGCTTCCCTTGACGAACTCGTCAATAGCGGCCATGCTCGCGAAGGTTCTGAAAGAGAGAGAGGCTTTCGAGGTTTTGAAGAAAGAGAAGCTGAGCGATTTTCGCCGCTGAGATCGAGTGGTTGGGTTCACGAAGAGAGACGATGATTTGGCGAGGATTTGAGAAGCTCCGAATAAGCTTCTCATTGCCGTTTTTCTGAGTGAAAAGGAGTCATGCGAGTGAGAAAGGTATTTCACTAATTATTCACCGATTTACCCTCACAGTTTTGAACGGAGAAATGCTATTTGTGGATAAGTTTTTTTATATTTGTTTTATATTTTTTTATAAATTTAATATATCAACCATTAAATTTGTTGGGTCTACTACTGACTTATATGGAGTCTATATAAACCTACAAATCTAATGGTTAATTTGTAAAATAAGATTGACCACCGGCAGTTCACTTGTGTGCAACACTGCCATTCTTTTCGAAACAAGATATTATAAATGAAGACTATCATTTAATTATAAGGATAAAATTTGTGCATTTAACGGAATACATAGAGTTAATGTTGACACGTTTTAAAGTATTAATTAAATGATTAAATTTGTATATTTTTATAAGCTTAAATTTTTAAGGTAAGTGCTGATTTAACATATATCAAAACACATGTCACGACTTCAAACTGTCTCTCCATTATTCATATCGTATTTCAATTAAATATTCTATGCGTTTAACGACACTTATTAAATAGAAATTGAATATATTGCATTCCTCTAAATAAAGGGCAAAAGTCGTATAAACATGTTAACTTTGTGTCACAATTTTGTAAGATTTTTGTCTTTAAGGAGTAGCTCAAAGGAACTACGCCTTCTGAAGCAAAAATTACTGGTTCAATTTTTTATTTTTTATTTTTATTTTTTTTCCATTTTCCTTCCCTTCCCTTGTGTCAACATGGAAAAAAAACAAAATTTCTACGGTTTTTCAAGGTAACTTTAATGTAGTCAAGGGCTCACAATTTCTGGCATATATAGAACGATTACACTTGGGCTGGGCCTAGGTCACCAGCCGTTCTTTATTACATGGGTCAGTGATGGGCTTAGGCCCTAGTTTTGTTCATGGCCCTGGTTTGGTTTCTCCATTTAGAATTTCAGTCCAAGCTCTTGAGCCTGCTAATCTTTATGATGATGCCTTCCTTACACATGCATGCTTGCCATTTTCATTTTCTTTATTTTGTGTGGTTATCATCAAGAGAAAAACACCAAATAAACTATCATAATATGAATAATGCTATTATTCACACTTATTTATGATATGCATGTCATATCGGTTGACTTGATATATTTTAAACGACTTACACTTTTATTTTTTTAAGTGGCTGACATGATAAATCATTTAAAACATGTCATATCAACTGAATGTAATATAAGTATGAGTGTTGATAAACAGATGTTAAGAGTAACATTTAATCCTATAATATTTGAAAGAATGAGTGAAAAATATGGTCATTTTGGGATTTGAAATGAAATATTTGATTCACATAATTGGTGTACAAACTTTAAGAGATTTGATACATGTAGCAATATTGATCTCTTCCGGCCAGTCACATGTACTGATAGGTTAACACCCACCCAGACCCAGAGACATGAAGCAATTTCTTTCCACCAGTTTGTTTACAAGCAACACATCGCTCAAGAAGACAAAAAGACCAAGATAAAGTAATTCACAAAGCTTTAAATACCAACAACTCAAACTCTAATAAAGACAAACACACCATTCAAGGCCAAACCATCTCCTACATCTCCTATGTCTCCTATCCCATGAAGTTATCCATATCCATAAGGGCATTTATTTGTTATCACACTATGCGAGAAACCTAGGATAACGATTCAGTCTAAATTGTTAGCAACTTGAGCATATAATGTGAGAGATAAATTTATTTGAGCGGTAAATTCCATATAAAGTTTCTCACATTACGTTTTCAAATACTAACAATTCATACAGATAACTACCGTGAATCACCGTCCAAAACATAGACATAGACATAATTAGCTTATACATGCTCTTGAGTATGACAAATATCGAAGCCCAGGACACTCCGTAGCACATCAAGGAGGCGGAGGTGAGCAGTGAGCTGTGGAAAATGGCCGTCGGCGTCGATGTTCTCCACAGTCGATTTTCCCTTGATTTTCTTCTGCATGTAGGATGGAACAGAATTCGGGACGATGATGTCATTGGTGATCTGAATGATAGTGCATGGGGTGACAACCTTGTCGAGAATGTCTCGTTCATCGCTGTAAAACACAGTTTTAGCCAAAGGCAGTGCCACTTCTGGTCTCATTCTTTTCAAGCATTTTGCAAACTTATCAACCGAGAGGGGATCTTTTGGGTCCACCACAAGAGACGCAAATCCTGTAGCCCAATTCTCATAATTGGTTTCAATGCTTGAGATTATCTGCTCAATGTCTGATTTTGAAAAACCCCCCTCATAATCATCAATGTTTATGTACCTATATACGTACCATAATGTAGCATGAGACATTTTTGGACTTGTTAATTTGTTTGAGACATAACTAGCAATTTGAACATATGTACAATATATATACATAATTTTATATATATATATATATATATATAAACACATGAAGAATTGAATGATTAGTAATTTTGTATCTCATTTTCGGATTAGACTTGAGTGGTCTCTGTGATGTTAAGTTTTCCCTTTTTTAATTGTGGACAAGAGAAACTAACAATTCATTGGCCATGGGCCACAAATATATATAAACCTAACATAAAAAAGAACAAGACAAAGGAGTCCGGCACCATCAACATTCAACAACCATATGTATTTTGGGTCCACGTGTTAGGTTGGCTCATCGTAGAGGATAAAGTACATCAAATTACAACCTTATTCAATATTCATCATTCGCATACTCAAAACAGATCCAGTTAGTTGTTAGCTAGGTTAGAGCTAGACGTCATGGTTTTCACCTCTTCTACATATTATCCATGTCCATGTACTTAATTATCAGTCGTTACTCTTCTACCAAAAACATAAAAAGAAAGAAACTAAAACAGAAGAAGGCCCCTCTTTATGTCATATTTGGCGTGCGTAAGCACATTAATTGAGATGATTTAGATGATTTGGCAGTAAAAACCTCATGAACAAAGGCTGGTAAAAATTAAACAAAAAAAAAAGGACTGATTTTCAGTGGGGTGATTTAACATTGTATCATAGAAAAAAAAAGTATTGAATTCAAATCTTAACTCTATTATTTACTTCTATTTAATTAAAATATTTTACGATCAAGTCCATGTACGAAGAGAAGGGTAAAAATATTTGATTAAATTATTAAATTTACTCCTTTCTATCAATTTAAACTTTTGAAATAACTGATATTTTAACTTAACAAAATTCAAGTTATATAACAGTTTATTAAATAACGTTTCTCCGGGTATTAAATGAAACCATCTCGAAAGAAGAGGCTTTGCAATTAAATGGGTATGCTTGAATCATATTCCAAAAAGAGAAAGAGAAAGCGAAAGAAATGGAAAGAAAAGAGAAAATATAACAACAAACAAAGAGAATTAGCTAGAGAAGAGATGATAAACAAAAACTTCCCAAAAGAGAAAGCAATTAGCAATAGAAAGAGTCAAAGAGAGACGTTTTTATTTTTGTAAATACCTTGGGGAAGCTCCGATGAGTATGAGCTGCTTGAAAAGCTCGGGTCTTTTGATGGAAGCGATGCATCCAATCATACCGGACATGGAGTGCCCAACAAAGACCAAAGATTGAAGGTTCATCTCATCAAGGAGAGCGATTAAGTCATTGGCAAAGGCATCGTAGGAAGAGTACTTGAGAGGATTGAAGAGGGTGTGATCCTCAACAGCACCGGAAAAGCTCCAGTCGAAAACAACAACCCGGAAGTGTTGAGCCAAGTCGGGCAGGATTTTGTCCCACAGCGACTGGTCTCCTCCAAACCCATGTGCCAGAACTATGGTTTCCCTGCCTGAGCCAACTGTTTTCGTGTTCATGGCAGTTGAGAGCCCCTTGTCTAGCAACACCATGTTCGGAACAAGAAGAAAACAACAACAGCGTAGAAATACTAAGAAGGTAGTAGATAAAAAGCTAAAAGCTGCTTGGTGCTGTTTGCGGTTCGTTTGGCCTTCAATATATAGAACAAAGAGTGGCTTATTTGTAATTAAATAAAGAAAACTACTGTATATGTTGGTTAATTAACATATACAATAACATTACTTTTCAGGCCTGCTATACATGTACATATATAGAGTTGAATTTGTAATTAATATAATTTTATTGAGAAAATTTAAATTAATTAAGAAGAATTAATACATTTTTCAAGTATATATAAAAGCACAAGCGACTTTGTTCAACTAAATTAATTGGCATTAATTGAATCTTACTTTTCGAATCCATCACTTCACTATCAAGATATGAGACAGTAGCCGAATGACCAAATGGATAGGTCGACCTCAAGAAAGAATGAAATGAAATAATTACACTCTTTTCATATAAATTATGGGTAAAATTATTTTATTGTCATTGACTTGATCATCGTGTTTTTTTTTCTCTCGTTTATCAGTATTTAATCCAATCTCATACTCTGATACCGAATAATATAAATATTAAGTAAAATTCACCTTTAAAAAGGGACTTATTACGATATTTCTTGTCAATAATCCCAAGTAATCAATCACTATAAATAAATATCTAAAGGGACTTTTTTTAAGTCAAAAAAGAAAAATACGTGAGGGAAATGAGGATGTGGAAAAGTCAAAAGAATTTGTTGTTTTTTTTTTGGCATGCACCTCACATTTTGATGAGTAGAGCTAAGCAGGTGGAAAAGTAAAAGGGAAAAAGAGCTGGTCTAACGCCATTATTAAAGAGTTAGAGCACCTTATTATTGCTGGCTGGAGATGAGAAACGTCAGGGGAGTCAATCTCGGCACTCCATTAGCAGAGAGGTTAAAAAAAGTAATAACAGTTGACGAAGGAGATTAATTTTAGTGTGGACGTTATGATGATTAATTAGTGACTTTGACTTTTGAGGTCTTCTGGGAAGGGGGAATAGGATCCAAAATTTGCGCTTATGATCAATAATGCGTTTAATTTAGTTGGAATTGTGTTTGAGGGGCTTAAAAGTACTTTTAACACTCAAAAGGCCTGTTTGAAGAAAAAAGTAATTGTTTGATAAAACAATTAATAGCGCTTTTAAGGGCCTAAAAAGCCTAAAAATGGGCAAAAGAATACTTTTAACTAAAACTTAAAAATAAAGATTTTACCCGACATTTTTTTTTTACTTAAAAACTTTATTTCTCAGAGAGAATTTCAAATAAGTCCTTAGGCTTGAAAGTTGTGGTTTTCTTTCACCTTTTTTAAGAAAAGGGAAAAACAAAAACCAGACAGGGATCTTTCAACCTTTAAGAGTGGGAGAGGCCTTATATTTGACTTGTCAGAGGATGAAATTCTAGAAGAACTAGAGATTTTTATTTCTTTGGATAAAATTTTCCTTTAGAATTAGATCGGAGAGGATCCTATTCTCCAACCTCTCCAACTCAATTTAGAAAAAAAATAATAATAATATAATTTTCCATTTATGAAAAGAACAAAAAAAGTGGGGGAAAAAAGCTAAATTGAGTGAATCATATGACAATATACATATATTATTAAATTTAGATGTAAATCTCCAATAATTTACTACCAGATTACTAACAATTCGGGTAGCAAATATGAAAAATTCTTTTATGGGACCACTTGGCCGAGACAAATTTTAAAATAAATTGTAAATTTTTAAATTACGCAATTTCAAGCCTTTCCTTCCATCGAAGGGCTTAAAAAATGCCACATATTAAAAATTGTAACATGTAATCAACGCAATTAAAAATAATTTTTCTCTCAAAATGCTTATTTTTACTTTTGCAAATACGTTTATTCTTCATAAAATTAAAAGACGGCTTCAAGTTCAAAACTTTTTTACATCATAAAGAGCAAGAATGTCATGATGAAAATATACTCAATTCTTTTACCAGTAACATGTCATCTTTTAAATAAATAGCATTTTTTAAGCCATTCGAATATTCGATACAAGAAACGACCTGAATTTGATAATTTGAGAACTACAGCTTCATAAAAATTGCATGAAATTTTGATCCGCAACTCTCGTCAAGGGAATAGGATCATCTCCAGTCCATAATGGATTGGAAAATATCCAGTTCATGGTTGAAATTTTTTCTTATAAATCTTATAGTCACAAATAGGACACTTGTCCCACTACAAAAAATAAAAAATAAAAAAAATAATATTTCAGATTAAAAAAAATAAGGGGTGGCTGGCCACCCCATCTTGGCCATAGGGGGTGGCCAGACCACCCCATTTTAGTTAGGGGTGACTCTCCCAAATGGCTGGCCAGGGGTGGCCGAACCACCCCCAAGTGGTTTGGCCACCCCCTAAACCAAAACTATATATATATATATATATATATATATATATATATCGTTTGGCCCTTGGGGGTGGCCAGACCACCCCTAGGGGGCAAACAAATTTTTTTTTTTTTTTTAAGATCTGGCCCTTGGGGGTGGCCGGGCCACCCCCAACCCCAATTGGGGTGGTCCGGCCACCTCCAATGGGTGGTCAGTCACCCCTTAATTTTTTATAATTTTTTAATATATAATATTTTTTTATTTTTTTATTAATGGGAGATGTCCTATTTATAAAAGAGATCCTCACCATTAACTGGATATTCTCCAGTCTAAAACGGACTGGAAATGATAATGTTCCCTCGTCAAGACTATCTCACATTTATTAATGGGAAATGCTAAGCGTTTTTCTAGTGTTCTCCTAATATCCTCCCAACTGTGATATGGCTTTAAAAATTACCGTTGAATTTGAAATTATCATTATTAACTTTTAATTTATTGGTGATTTTAAAAATCACATCACAGTTAAGAAGACGCCAAGAGAATATTAGAATAACACCTAGTTTTTTTCTTTATTAATTCAATTGATATTAAATATGAAAAACAAAAATAAAAAATGATTGGAATCTTCATTCCTTAAAACTAATATATATATATATATATATATATATAATGGAAATGAGATCCTAAACAAAGAAGTTTAGGGATGCGTAAAAAGAAGTTTTTGGCCCCTGGCAATAAGAAAAGCAAACAAGCCTGCTGGCTGCTGCAGTGTGGGGTCAATCAAAAGAAAGCAAATAATGAAGAGGTGGGATTTATGAGGAGCAGTTGTGTTCAGACACCAAAAGGACCCTTTTGTCTTCTTCTGCTGATATTTATCTGACATTGAGACCCTATATCAGTCCAAGCCTTAGCTTTTCGCCATTAAAGCTGCCATGCCCCCACCACGTTCCTTGTCATATCACAAATGCCAGATGCATGAATCTTTATTTTTTTCCTACTTCATCTAAATACAAATTTACCCCCTCCCCTTAAAAAAAAATTAAATTAAATTAAATAACAACAATAAGTAGAGCGGGAAATGCAGCTGGGATCCGGCTTCTATGTGATAGTGAAAACTATATAATTGTAGATCCATGTAGTTGCAGTTATTGACAAAAATTATAACTATATTTACATTAACCCGTATTCACATCTACATCATGCAATTACTAACCAATATCATTGTGGTTATTAAACGCTACCAGCATATCAGGTAGTAAGCTTTTTTGGGTTCTATTAGGTCATATTTTAAATGATTTTGAAAATATTTTGGATCAGCTTTTTTTTTTTTTGTTTTGAGGTTGTTTTAGATGAAATCTATACATTGATTTCATATTCCAGTTTAAAAATAATAAAGAAAATATGAACAATCCATGATGAGCTCATTTAAAAAATACAAATTACAAAGCGTGGATACATACGCATTTGCATATGTGGATAATGAATATTGATGGCGTATGTGTAGCCCTATAAATAAGTGAAATGGAGAGTATTGGTTTACCATTAATATTTAATGGCTTATATTATGCCATGTAATCTAATCTAAATATTTAAATAAATGTTCCTTTATTTTACTTTACTGATAATTTTTTTTAAAAAAAAAAAAAGTTTGATGTTACCGATGAACCTCTCCGGATCACGACTCTTGTGTTGATTAGTTTTAAGCTTATACATTCAAATTAGGACTAAAAGTACCAATAACGTCAACTAATTAAGTGGCTCACAACTTGATGGGATACGATGTCAAGTCCTTGACAACACAATACAGTTGTGTGCAATAAAAACATTAGATTTATTCTGATTTTTTAAAAGAAATAAAGTTTATGTTAATAAAAAAAATAACGAGGGCGAATGACCAGCCAACTAATTATGAGTGGGAATTAAATATGTGGCCTGTAAAATATATAAAAGATTATATAATAATTATAATAATAACACCCACTTAATTAAGGTTGATGATGGGCATGGGGAGCAGCTTTAAAATTGTTTTTTCCCCAGTTGGTGCTAGTAACGACAACATTGATTAAAAACCAGTTTGGTCGATTTCGATACCTTTCAAAAATTGCCTCCTTGTTAATGCCTTTTTGCTCCGACAACATTGATTAGTGCCGCACTTGTGGGATATTTGCAACTTTTTGCAAATTCCCTCTTTGTTAGGGTTCTTCTCTCAGTAAAGAGCGCCGCATAAAGAGAAGGGGAGAACTTTTGATCTTTCCTTCCTCTCCTCATTGCTTCCTTCCCTCTCTTTTTTCACCTTATGAGCTAAACTATTTTTACCTGATGCTTTTTTTTTTTTTTTTTTTTTTTTTTTCTCCTTTTTGCCCTCTTTTGTCCCATTTTTTGTTTTAGCCCCGCCTACAGCCACTAAGCTCAGATTCGCCAAGTCATTTTTCGGTTATGGCTTGGATCTTGGATTGAAGTGGTCTAAGCCCGATCTACTGTCCCTTGTCAGACCCACGTAGACTCGCGCTCTGGCTCTGTCCGTGTCCATTGCCTCCTTGTGTCGCTTTCCAGCAGCCTCGCTCTGAGGCTTGTTTTCTTCCGGCGTCGCTTTTTGTTTTTGTGGTTTTTTTGCTTTTGTCACTTTTTCCTTGTATTTCTTTTCCAGTTTTTCCCGGTTCATTTCTTGCCTGTTTTTTCTATTTTCTTGTGGTTTTTTGTTCCTGTTTTTGTTGCTTGTAATAAGGCTATGTCCTCTCTCTTAATCTGCTCACTTGATGATATGTGAGGTATTCGCTTTTGGTCCAAACCCTTGAGTTGTGGATGTAAACGGTATCCTGACTATTGGGTCGAGGAGGATGAGTTTCGGCATGGGAGTTTTCTGTTCTTAGGGCCGAGGAATAAGAGCTACCTATGCGTTGGATTGAGTCTGTTTAAAACAGATCTGTTGTTAAAACTGAAGACTAGTCATGAATTAACGGATGTTAATGTCATTGATAGGTCTTGAATGTTTGATTTATAATGTATGTATCTTTGATGTCGGTAATCTCGTAGTTTTGGCTATGATTTGCTTCAAAACTTTTTGCTCTGTTTGTAGGAGCTTTTGCTTGCGATCTTTTCGTCAATGAATGAGTATGGAATGTCTTCCCTTAAAAAAAAAAAAAAAAAAAAAAAAAAAAAAAAAAAAAAAACCTATTTGTAGACGTAATTGTGTTACACATTTCGGTGATGCAATTATATGATGAGCTATTAATTCTGATGTACTCAATGTTGCTAACATAAATAAATAAATAAATAAAGTTTGCACTTAAGTTCGAAGGAGGAATCGTGTTTGACAAGTTGACATAAACATTATACTCAATGTTTTATGAGATTCCGAGTAGATTCTCTTTGTTGGGCGTAAAATATTTTTTAACTTGAGAAAAGTGGTTATTTTTTGCTAGTTTTTTGCAATCTTGAAAATTGTTTGAAAAATATTTTTTTGACATTCGACTCGTATGAAAAATCAACAAATATTTATTATATTTTCATATAATATTAGGAGTTGTGGTGAAGAGAGAGAGAGAGTGAAGAAGAGATGAAAAGGAAGAAAGTATGTGAGAATATAAGGCATTCAGAGATAAGATTGAGATCTAATACAATTGTCGGCCCATATTGCTTTCAAATATTAGACAAACAATTGTGAGTGGGTTCTTGTGAGACCCACTTGCCTAAGCAGGTGTTTGGTAGCATAAGACCTGCTTGGACAGGTAAGCTTCATAAGCGGTCCTCTCACAATAACCTGTTCGGGGGGTGTGAGAGAGCGGTGAAAAATAGTTTAAACAGATGAGAAGCGTACACCATATTATGGCTTATGAATGTAATTGTTTTCAGTCAACCGAAATATTTTCAATGTCACCAATATTTTATACTATGCCAAATACTAAAAAGTAGTATGTATAATATATATTTTAAAATATTTTACGTCAAAACAAACCAAACTACAAAATTTTAAATTCACATCTACCCAATGGAGAGAAAGCCCAGTAGCAATTGCTTTATGGTTGGAGCAACAAAATGGATCGATGATGCGTATATAAACCAAAAAGTATGTGTAGCTAGTTAGTGCCTCCATTTTAAAATTCTTTTATTTTTTTATTTAGTGTATTTGAAGGGTAGTGTTGTCCAAAATTTTTAATGATGATAATACATTAAATGTAATATGTTTTAAAATATACTAAATAGAAGAAATAGAGAAATTTTAGAATGGGGACATCCTTTTCCCTCACTAGTCGGATATTTGCAACTTTTTGGCTTCAATGCCGCCTCTGGGACCATCAACTTTAGAAGGTATACGTCTTGTTTGGAGCGGCAAAAATTGAACCTTTTTGTTTGATCTTTGCATGTGAAAGGATTTAATACTTTTTATTTTTATTTTTTTTATTTGGCTTCTAACATATAGGAGAAGATTCTTTAATCATGCAAAACATGGGAAAAGGAAGAATGAAAAGACAATAAGCAAACTGACAAAAAAAAAAAAAAAAAAATCACAATTATATGAGGCCGCAATCGATGCTAATTTTGTTCTAGTGCACTATATATATAAAAGGAAAATGAAAAGACAGTAAGCAAAGAGACAAAGAAAAAAAAATCACCATTATATGAGGCCGCAATCGAGGATTTTGTTTTATATATTTTCTATATAATTTTTTGTATTTTTTTATTGGTGCTCT
This sequence comes from Corylus avellana, assembly GCF_965113065.1. Lineage (NCBI taxonomy): Eukaryota > Viridiplantae > Streptophyta > Magnoliopsida > Fagales > Betulaceae > Corylus > Corylus avellana. The sequence continues at coordinate 3,683,709 of NC_142500.1, read as the reverse complement.
TTGATCGTGGGTCACTCGGTTATGTGAATATTAGGATAGAAACACAACAAACAAACAAAAAAACGAAAACTTTTCTTGACAAAAAATTATATATTTTCACTCGCATACATGATTATATATGTATATATTGAAAAAACTCATAATGAAATGGAAATTAAATAGAAAGGAGAAAAAAGAGAGAAAACGTAGGCAAAGATTTACATCCACCACTAGGAAATAGTCCAAAAGAGCTATATCTTACTCTTATTATTTGATCATATTTACAATATAAAATACTCCTATCTATAGGAGAATTGAAGTATGTAAAAATAAAGATAAGTACCGTAATCAAATTAAAATACAATTACAATCAATCCTACAAATTGGTCATGTAGTGTAGCAAAAGTAGAAAACATGATGTGAACTTATTATAAGCAATAATCATGTGCAACACAAAGAGAAACTTAGAGCGTGAGCTCGGTTGGAGACTGAGATCGCTAGCGACAATGGCTGAAGATGGTAGCTGCCGGTAATGGTAGTTGGAGATGAGCCTTTAACAACAATATGCTGGACCACAGTAGGGCCGACAACTTTGGACAAACAACTTTGGAGCTTATTCATCATCTTAAATTCTCATATTATTATTATTATTATTATTATTATTATGCATTAAGATATTTAAGTTCTATTACAATTAATATATCACATGCGAGGATTTGTAAATATGCATAGAAATTTACTTTTTTTTTTTCTTTTTTTTTTCTAAATCTCTAATTATCAAGAAATTTTAAGAAAAAAAAGCCAGACAGCCAGAAATTACATTAGACAACCCCGTAAAATTGATGGTGATTAATTAGCCGACATACATTTGTAAGCTACGTGTGTGTGTGCGCGCGCACACGTGCGTGCATGTTGGTGTGTGAAGCTTTTCAACGTTCATTAACAAAGGCCCCATCAATCAATCCACGTGAAGCTAGCGCGCAAGGGTGTATAATGTATATAGCCGAACAGACATCCAACAAAACATGCTGATACAACGTATTTCGGGGATTTTGTCACCACAAAAGGCCAAGAAATAAATACTTCCTCCTCTGGCTCTGACCGGCCGTTGTGCTCGCTCATAAAACAAATAGGTCTGACCCCAACTTGAAAATAAAGAGAATTCTTTAATTATCATATAATTATTGCTCATTTTCAACGGGATGTAGGTGAAAAGTTATATTACGAGTCAAATAATCAAACACACGTGAGGAGTGAAAAGCTAAGGCTTATCTTTCCTGACCTAATATGTCTGACTTCAACCACACACTTTAAAATTTAAATTCCAAAATCCGAACTTTTACTTGATATAAACGATTTCTTCTTTCTCTTTTTTATTTTTAATTTTTTAATTTTTTTAATTTTTTTATTTTTTATCAACTCATTGTAACTTGTAAACTACTTTATTTGGATTTAAAGTTGTTTAACTCTCTGTTTATATTATCAATTTCAAAAGCACACTTATTCATGATAAGTGTGCGATGGCCTTACACGTGGAGAAGGGGCGTCCTTATTTTATAAGGGTAGAATGGTCAGAACAGATTCCTCTTTATTTGTTTTGAAATGGAGAGGATCTGAGTCCTTAGATGCAATTTGAAAAATATCTCAACAATTTGATATTGAGATTACTAATAATTTAGGCAATAAATATGAATGAGTTTTTATGAGACCACGCTCACCTACTTTAACATAAGAATAGTAACATAAAACTTGCTTAAATAGATCAACTTTATATTAATTTGGGAAAACTTCACAAAACTCTTATGAACTTTCACGCGTTTTAACATTATGTCTTCAAAGTTCAAAAACTCTTAATTAACGATATCGAACTTTCAATTTTTTTTAATTACCTAATTCTGTTAGAATTTTTTGTTAAATCTGATCAAAATTTCTAAAATACCAATGTTTTTTTATTAAAAAAAAAACATATTTGTTTAACAGAAAATTTTAATGGAATGAAATAATTGAAAACTTGATACCGTTAATTGAGAATTTTTAAACTTTAAAATGATAATATCACAATGAGTGAAAGTTCGTAAATGATTTGTGAAAATTTTCCAATTAATTCTCTTATATTTACTATATACGATAGAAGTAGATTTATATGTTGAATGCCAAATAAAAGAACACTTGCACATGGCAACAAGATAGTAGGATTTATTAGGGCTGTCATAATTAAAACTAAAAGGTGAAAAGGAACCCTTACGGCCTGGTATTCACAAGAGCAAAGGACAAAAGGTTAGTTTGAAAAATTGATGGGCCATAAACGAAGAAGCACTTAAACGCCGAAGGCTGCCAACTGAATAGAGGGGGACCTCTTTGACAAAAGCTGACGATGCATTCATGGTTACTAGTGGCTATGGGAAATATCTGAGACAGGTGACCTCATTAATAGGACGGTTCCTAATTCTGTTTAATGCCGACAGAGACGTCATACCGCTCCTCGTATGGTTAAGATTGCATTTAAGTTATGTGAAATACTTTAGATCATACCGCTCCTCGTATGGTTAAAATTGCATTTAAGTTATATGAAATACTTTAGATCATAATAATTTTCAACGCTTCACTAGAATTGAGAGTGTTTTAGCAATGCCCTTATCGAGGAAGTTATTTGTGCTCATGGTTCAAGTGCATGTGTAGTGATTGCCACCTCATCTTCATTGTCATCAACTCTCTTAATCTTTCGAGTTAGATTCCTCATTATCCATTTCCGAATCCATTTGTTCAACCATTGGCTCGATCATTAGTAATCTTCCCCTCTCTATCACTTCTCGTCACAGTTCATTGGCCATTGTGCTCAATTAATATGCAAACAACAGCCTGAACTTGAGCGCTTAAATTATATGAGTACTTTTGTTTGAATTAGAAGCTTTTTTACTGAGCTTTGAGTAATGCTAAACATACTCACATTCTTTTGATTTCATTCTAACACACTTTTAGGTGACTCACACTCTCACCATTAGATCAAAATCCAATAATAATTTATCGCAAATCTAATGGTGAGAGTATATGCCACCTAAGGGTCTATGAGAGTACGATTGGAAGAGTGAGTACTTGTAGCATTACTCATTGAACTTTACCGTTATGAAAGCGTGCAAGTGAACTTTGAATCACTAATGACTATTTGCAGAACTTTTTTGAATGAAATTCAACCATTGTAAGAACATAAAAAAGCAGATGCTCCATCCTGATTTCCTACCAGTCGTTTTAACAAAAGAATAAAATATTGATAACAGGAAATATATTGCATGCATTTAGCAAAAAATTTACAATAGGAATTTCTCATACATAATTGCCTAAATTCTTTAAAAAGGAAAAAAAAATAAAAAATAAAAAATATTGAGAAAAGAGGAACATCTCAGGAGGTATTACTAATAAAAACCAGTTAACTATTTAGAATGACCTATTAATCTCTCTAGTCATTATGAGGAAAAAGAAAAAAGATTTGAAACTTGAACAAAGGCATTGAATTGATGCAGTCCCAATCCAACCAATAAATTACAGTGATGGTATCATGCCGGTGTAGGAGTTGGTTTAGGAACATCAACTAACCGTTCGATCATTTGGAGCTGATCATAGGGTGCAATCTGTAACATTAGATAGAAAAAAGATAGTGAATTAGAACACGTAAGGAAGAACAGATCTGTTAAACCTATTATTCCTTCACAATGAATACAAATAAGTCGGGAGACGTGCTTGTTAGAATATAAATTAAATAATTAAATTCATCTCTTCTTATCAGCTTACGCATGCGTGTATCTAAGGTTGTTGCCTAGCAGGTACGCATCTGTACATGGGCAATGCTCATATAAAAGTTAGGTTTAGAATATTATAAAATTTCCATTTAGACTAAGTAGCAAGAATCAGACTCAAAGATACTAGTTAGCCATATATTGGTTATTGAATGATTGCCATCATATAATTTTCTTTCTATTATCAAACATTGATTCAAATGTCAAGTCTTTTGTATTGTGGTCAAAGAAAGGTATTAGGTTTGCCATGAAATTGATGGTAGTCTCTGTCAAAAATTTAACTCTACAGCAACAATAATAATCCATCATATAATTTTCTTCTTTCCATTATTAACCATTGATTCAAATGTAAAGTCACCTGGCTGAATCCGTCAGGCCACGTTATTGAAACAGCATAGTTCCCCATAGGCCGAATATCTTCAGGTTCAATATCTTCTGGAACATCTGTATATTGCAGTTTTTGCTCCCCTGTCCATTCATCCTGATAGGAGCAATTAACCCCTCATTAGTCGAAGGATAGAAAAGGCCAGACATGGAAAAGACTCTAGTGACATAGTAACACCAACTGAAATCAACTCCATTGGAGGATTTGTCAAGGCCATTTTTTCTTCCTAGAAAATAGCATTTTGTTTGCTTTGAATAATCAGCATTCAAAAGGATTAGTAAATAATTTCGATGCTTCTACAATCTATCCCATCAACTTGTGTCTCTTTTAAGTTGAATCACATGTATTACTGCACCCACCTCTAGATTTGTCCATTTACTTATCTAAAACTAAATAGTGCAAGGATTTGATGTCAGATTATGACTTTTCTATGCTTCTGCACAATGTAATAAACAAATAAATTTAAGCCATCTGATTGCTGATGCAAAATGACAAAAACATCCTTTCAAAAAATCAATGTCACATACTATAAAATAATCTGCAACTATGTAGCAACTCTACTGTGGTATTATGAAAAGGAGACTGTCCACTAGTGCTTTAATTAACATTTCAATTGATCATGTTTACTTACACACTTATCTCATAATTGTGTTACACGTTAAGCATCAACTGCAGATTTCTTTTGTATTACTTCACTCCTTCCTTTCCATTCCTTTTCCATTTTCAACACCAAATATGGAAAACAACCAAAAGGATAAAAAAAGAGGACATAGAGAAAATTTTCTACCTATAAGAAGATTTTCTTAAACAATCTATGAAATCAATTATTTTGTTTCTGCTACAAAACCAAGTCTTGTTTTTAACTTTTGGACATTACCAAATATATCCTCCATATATATAAAATCAAGTAAAGATTTAGAGAGAGAGAGGTGAAAGTCTTCAAACAAAATTATATTACAAGGTTTAGGTTTTGATACTTGTCAGTTTTCTTAGGTTTACAGTCTAGCGTCAAGCATGTGCACAATTTTGACTATGCAGAGAATTCTTTCTCCTAATACACACATGAAGAGCTATGATAACCTCAGAAATGAGAAACACTCTCCATGGGCAACCAAAACCTAGATGTTTCAAGTTCCAACTGCCGTGTATTTTCAGTTGGACCAGAAGTGGTTTGAAACCCCATATCATATAGAAAGCAGCAACTAGCTATGAAAAGATATCCTCAACAGCAGCACATATATAGTCAGCAATTTAATTATCACAATTCTGTCCAGCAGTTTTAACTGAATATTCGACAGCTCGAGCAGAAAGGCAACGGCAATCACTGTCTTGTATTTAGCGTCAGACCATATTAAAGTTCAGGTCTTACACTAAGAGAATATGTAAAATGTTGTCTTAATTTTCCATGACATAAAAGTAATCACTTTAATTAGAACCATTGAGAAAGAATAAATTAGTGTTTTCCAAATGAAATCCTTCATACCACACTTTGGGCAGATCGATCATTCCGTCTAACAGTTGCAGGATGCAGAAGGAATTCTTCATCTGAATCTGGTACCTTCACCCTGATTGCCTTGATGGATTTATCGTATGTGACCGCTGTAGACACTAGAAAGGAAAAGATGATTTCTCATCAAACTAAGGTCAAAGCAGACACGGAAATTTCAATAACACAAGTACTTTTTGACATGTCCACACAAAGGGAGTGGAATTCGAACTAGGACTTCCGTTTCATGAAACGTGGTTCCCAGCTGATTGAGCTACCCCTTAGAGACCAATAACACAAGTAGGCAACAAGTCTTAGACAATAACAATTTGGTCCCACATCAAGGAGCAACCCAATATGTCATTCCCATCGTCTATAAATTGCACCATTCTGAAATTTAGAAAGAACTCCAAAAATATCAACATTCCATTTTGCTTGCAAGAGATTAAAAGGCCTCAATTATTTAAAAATTTGATAAATCTCAAGAAATCTCTTTAAACATTAAAATTGACTTTTGATTTTGAGCAGTTGCAACAGCATTTATAACCGTGGTGATATGTGCAAGAAGAGAGGTAGCATTTTACTCTCACTGTCTTAGGAACATTTTTCTCAAGACTTCCATGCAAAGATATGGTACCTTGTTGGCGAATCTTGGCACATTGTTGCACAACACAAACTCCTAGGTTCTGAAATATCTTTGCAACTTCACCTTGAGGATCAGCAGCCACTTCAGGCATTCCACTATCTCCCGAAGCAGATAGCTATCAATAGAAAAGTAGCCAAAAAAAAAAAAAAAAAAAAAATTCACTCTGCTTGCCCAGCATAAATGATACAAAGTCCAACATTCTAATGATCTAAAATAAAAGAAGGGAAATCAGGTCACCAACCCCCTGTGGTTTTTCCCATTTTGAATTTAAGACTCCAGTTTTCAATTTGATAGATTTAAGACTTGAGTTTACACCCATTCTACATTTGAGACCTCTGTTAGATTTTCCATCAAATAGGTAACATAAGTAGGTGTGAAAATACTATTATTTCCCTTTTAGAATCTTTGTGAGCAAAAAAAGGTCGTAAAATCTAAAATGTATGAGAGAAACAGAAAGGCACTTGACCTACGTGTAGGCAAAAAACACAAAGCATGCAAGTTATAAGTCATGGAGGGGAAAAATCAGCTATTGAAAATTGTAGGATCAATACTATTGTCTAACATAGTAATGGCAGTTAAGTTTCAAGTAAGCATCGAGAGTAGATTTCAGACAACCAGAATCAGTAAGAAATGTTATCACAGGATGTACCGTCGGTCTGATGGGAAGATCAAAGAGATGAGGGATTCCAAACTGCTGGACAACCTGCAAAGACATTTACAATTTCTTTATATATATTTGTTTGTACACAAAATAACTGATAATACTGTCAGCCTGAGATTTACAAATTTTACGTTCTGCAAATTGGATAATGTGATTACCTGAGAGCCTGAACCTCTTCCAAATGGATAGTAGCGTTTTCCATCAGCATCAAAGTGAGACATATTCTCAACAACAGCAACACATGGCACCTATGTATAGAATCACAAAGTATACTTACTAAAGAATAGATCAAAATGTTTTAGATGACAAGCATAGAAACTCATTACTAATTAGTAATAATCTTGTCACTCATTAAAAATTTATATTTTTCATCCTTAAAAATATTTTAAAACTTATCTAGTATAATAACATGTTTCACTTCAAAAGGGGAATGCAGCACTTGTATAACAGAAATGCACACCTTAAGCTTTGAAAACATGCGAACTCCTTTCGCGACATCAATGAATGCTAGCTTTTGAGGAGTGGTAACAATAACGGCAGCAGTTAAAGGGACAACCTGAAAAATGTGAATTTGCCCATCTTGAAATGTGTGAAGTGTTAAGATTGAGAGCAATGTGCCATGAACAAGTATCTTTATAGCTATCCACATGCACGTAAATATGCAACAATAAAAGTGAAAACCGTAAAAGGAAATAAATTAACAGAAAATCAAGATGGTGAAACTAATGGGGCGGTATTAATTTAGGACAAAGAATAAGTGCATGTAAAAGCCGAACCTGGCATAAAGTAAGTTGAATATCACCAGTTCCAGGGGGCATGTCAACAACAAGATAATCCAACTCTCCCCTGCATTTTGGAACCAATCAGGATCAGTCGTTGCATGTCTCCTCCACCCCATAATTTAGAATGTAGCCATCAAATTCATAAGGTGCCTCAAAAGTTAGCTTTTTTCACTTGAAAAATAAATGCATGTAGGGTAAAGCAACGCATAAAACAAGAAGAAAACTCCAGCAGGATTGGAACTCTCATAAAAATCATGAGTAAACAAATCTTACTCTAGTTTATGTTACTTTCTAATTCATTAAGAGAAGTACATCATACCACTCAGTAGTAGTCAGAAGTTGGTTGATGACCCCAGAAACCATTGGACCTCGCATTATTGCACGACCTTGTCCAGCAAATCCAAAAGAAACCAATTTAACTCCCAAGTATTCAGTTGGAATTATGGTTCCCTTCTCTGGATTCTGGAGAAAGTTTTTCCTTTCATTATTGCATCACTTCACTAACTTGCAGTAAAAATCAATTCAGAAATTTGTAATATTACCATTTCTAGTAGTCGGTTTTCAGGGGAGACCATTGTAGGTAAACTGGGGCCATAGACATCAGCGTCAAAGATACCAACTCTAGCTCCCATACCAACCAAGGTGTAAGCCAGGTTTACTGCTACTGTTGATTTTCCAACACCTCCCTGCACGGTTCTCCAGAAACAGCAGTGGTGATACAAAATAAAAGATCAAAGACATTTGTAAATCAATTGTATATATTTTTAGCAAACAAGACAATAATCAGAGCACCTTAGATGGGATCTATGAAGAAGGTGAAAGGCAAAATAAGTTGGTGTTGTGTCCTCAGAGGAAACAGTTTCTTTAAGTGTTTATTACCCAGAAAATATATGTGACAAGGGTTAGTAAAAACATTTAATTTCCCACCATTCCTCTTACAGTAAGCCACAAGAATCATGCATTCTTTTCTGATTAAAACTACCAGGAAAGTGACAATTTTTTCGGTAATTGTCTTTTCTCCATCATTTCAATCAGGAAGACTATTAATTTTTTCAAATCATTCAGAAATACTGATTTTCTTATAAAATAAAACATAATTAAGGGAGATCTATATTTATCTAAATACATTTAGCATAATGGAAAGCTCCCTGGAATACAAACAATTGAACCGTAAAGAGTCAACTCTTAGACTGGACCACAAAGTTCCCAATATGTTGTAGTAGCAGTAGCAGTACTACTAGTGACAATAGCATTAAAAATTCAATAAATCAAGGAAAGTCTACCTTGCAACTTGAAACTGCCACAATATTTGAAATTTTCTGTAAACCAGCTGGAAGTTGCTCAGAAAAAATGGGTCGTGCTGGTTGTGCTGACATTGTGACATGCACGTTCTTTACCCAAGGAAGCACTGCCACCACCTCATTTGCCTTCTGCTCAAACTGTCATCAATTAAATCTTGTTACACTTCCTAAGTAAAGCAATCTTCATAATCCATCCAAGCCACAAGCAAAAGAATAATTAAGTTAAAAAAAAAAAAAAAAATTGCTCATGTATCATTTAAGATATGTCATTGAAAGCAAAATTTTACATCATTTTCATGGAAAGAATTCATGCTGAGGGTAACGAAGAAAGAAAGAGTAGTGGAGATTGTTTGCACACTTTCATTACTAAAATAATTTTTAAGTGAATTCTATGAAATAAAAGTCTACCCTTCCAAACATATGTCAGTTCCTGTTCATACAACGGTGTTGTGTCATTTACCATGTCCTTGATTGGACATGCTGGTGTGGTGAGCTCTAACCGAAATGAAACCTGAAATACAAAGTCAAGATATTCTAGTCAGGACATTGTTTTTTACAAGCAGAAAATTTTGCACATTCACAGTCTAAATGACCTCTCCAGAAGCCTCATTGATGTGTAGATCTTTCACAAAACCACACGAGACGATGTCTGTCCCAAAGTCAGGGTCAATGATTTGAGACAAGGCTTTCAGCACATCACTCTCAGCCATTCCAGTCGATAGCGCTGAAGCGCCAGCTAGAAATGTGGAAAATCATGATATAATAAAGAGGATATACAAAATGAATCCCATGAATGTTAAAAGGTGGACAGAACAATGGCAGGAACAAAATACGAAGATACAAGGAAAAAGTTAGAGATTGATACAACACTACATAGTTTTATTTCAGTATCCATCTGATTGTATAAGCCTTTCTTTCACATTAGAATAAGCTTCTTCTTTTTTTCTTTCAAAAAAAATCTGTCTGTAACGTTTATTGGGAAAACAAATTATGATTTTTAAGACAAATTCAGTAGCTTTCACCACATATAATTTATAGAGATTGATGTGAGAGAGGACACCCAAGTCCCAACAATCTGATACCAGTGCATTCCATTTCAATGGATCACCAAAATGCCCCGTAAAACGGATTGAATTTGGGTTCTTTGGTAGCACTAAGCTTACTAGACTACATGTCAATAAGAACCTCAAAGTTCCCCGCCCCATTCAAGTGAATTGTGAAATTTCTTCCTTCTTTTTCGATGAATTGTGAAATTTCTGCAAATGGATTTAGTTTCCTTGTAGCAATGAGCTTATGGGTTGGCTTTAAAAAGGCTAAAGGAAAAAAGAAAAACACTTTACCTTCAACAGAGGTAGCTTTAGTTGTTACAGAGCTGAAAACGGAGCGTTTGTTCGATACCCATGTGGAGCTTTCAATTCTTTGAGGCCGAAGAGAAAAGTTTACATCTGATAATGGAAGATGATTCTCTGGAGAAAGTAGTCCTACAACAGCATACCAGGTAAGCAGCTCAGTGTAAAAACTTAGTTTAAGAGTGAAACTTGAGCTGTAGTGCAAGAGATTACCTGCTTTTGGTCGTGATTTTGAGGTTAGAAGAGAGAGATATGGTGACGATGGAGCATGAAGGATTTGCATTTTAGAGAGAGAGAGAGATTCTCTGCAAGACACAAACGGGGAAGTGAGTGGTCTCTGTGAACCTCAAGTTCTTCTGCCAAGTAACGTAATCGTTCAAAATCCAATCCGCTTAGCCTGAACGACAACGTTTTGACAAATGTTTAATGTTTTGCACTCTTTCGTTTTTATTTTTTTAATGTTTGACACTTGTTTTCCAAATGATCCGGTAACGATATCCTACGCCCAATTACGCACGTGTTAGTACTATCCTGTTCTCCAATTTTTTCTTTTTAATTTTTTTAAGTTTGAATTTTTTTTTTCCCCACTAGTCCGTACTCAAGATATTTTTCTTCATAAAAACTTTCACGCCTTTTTATAAGTATATATTTTGACAAAACAAATAATTAACTTTTACCAAAATAAGTGCTCATTTATTATTTTAAAAAATAATGAAGTGGTCACTCTTAGTGGAGAAGAGAGATAACGTAAAGGAGAAAAATGGTAATTACGCGGTCATCTCTATTTGAATTAGAAATGACCGTGCAGCTATAACAATAAATTTGGGGTGGCTACACAGCCACCCTAACCAGAATAGGGGTGGTCATTGTGTCACCGCTCTCCTTCACTAAGGATGGCCATACAATCACTCTTTATTTTTATATTTTTTTTAAAAAAAAAATTAAAAAAAATTATGAGTAAAAAATCAACTCTATATCTATTTATGTTTTCTTAAAATAAGCTAATGTAATTGCAAAAACATTTTCTCGAATGTAAACTCCATTAAAAATACTATCACCATTATATCACATCAAAACACTTTTTCAAATAAAAAACATTTCCTCAAGTATGCTAACAAAGATAACCTTCCTACACTTGGGAATAGAAATTTCTCCTCATTTGTATAATGACCCACTCTCTCATACTTCCAATTCCAAATTCACACTTCCTACGAGGCAATGATAATAACCCATCAAAATCTAATAGTGATTTTCATTGGTACGTAAAAAAGTACGCACACGAGACTTGAGAGTATGAAAGTCTATAGCCTTTCTCTTTGCATTATTAGCCCCCACAAAGTAGTTATTTCCATCAATCTTTTTAACCGTATGCTTGGGCACCCATATTTGGCAATTAATGGCTGTAACTCTCTATGAACTGATCAACCACCAACACAAGCAGCTACACGGAAGAAAATGCTCGAAGCGGCAACACTTTCCTCTTGTTTCCAAATCCTCATATGGATGAAAAATGGAAAATGTAGAGGATCAGAAATGTAGAATATAACAACCGCGAAGATAAATTAATCACGTAAAATCCAGGATGAATTTCATGTACCCTTCTTTGATTTAAAGAAAGGCAATGATAAAAATAATTAGAAATACATAAATCCTCCATGATTGACTAATGGTACTAGTTGAATGTAATTAGGATAAATATTGGAAGGAAATGGAAAATGCCAAATATAGCACCAAACATCAAGTGCTAGGCCCCCCCCGTTCCAAGAATCATCAGGAACTGTCTCCGCAATCAGCAACTCAAATCTTTTAGCCGGACAAAATATGTCCGTGATAAAAATGAATCACTTCCAATGGTGACTAAGAAAAAAATGCCTGTACAAAGAACGGCGAAAACAATCAGGGGTAATTTATCGCAGGAAATTAGCAATCCTGTAAATCAGACTGCTGCGCCCTTATTTTAATGCCACAGCTTACTACAGAATCCATTTCGTGGCCTCTTGGAAGATATAATATCTGAAAAGGAGTCAACCAATTGTCCTGCTAAGCTACTTGGATCATCAATCAGTGTTTGAATAAATGTGTTGACCACCCTACGTTCTTGCTCTGTTGATCTCAAGCTAAACCATGTTAACAATTTCAATCTAAATTCCTGTTTAATGTGACCCTCACATTCCAGCCAACGGATTATCTTCACACAGTACTCAAAGTTCTCATCCAAGCAAGATGAAGCGTTGGAGACTCGGAATGGTGAACCGTTAATCAAAGTGCTGTCACAATCATGTGTCTCATTAGAGTTTGCTGCCCTTTTCCTGCAAAACTCTGCCCGGGAATCAACAGCTGGGACTTCCACAGCTGGCCCGTTGTTCCAAGTCTTCGAGTCGCCACTACCATGGGATGTAGCTAAACCATTCTTATCTAAGCCATGAGATGCGGCATCGTCATCTGCCTCAACAGCCTGCTGCAAAGTGCATCCATTATCCTCATCCCTAGAGGAATCAAATGGAGGGGTGAGCTCTTCATTCAAATCTGGCACTGAAACTACATTCAAGTCAAGCCCGCGCAAAACAAAAGGTGACCGTTCTTCTTCAACAGTTTCAGGCTTGATCGCCTTGCTTACTCCACAGCATTTTTCAAATTCTGGGCTGTAAAACCCCTCAAAGCAGCCTTGCTCTTGAGCCCAAGCCAGATGCAGAATCTTTCCAAGTTCCCGAACCTTAAATCCAGGAGAAAACCCAACTTCTGTTGTATTCTTGGCCTCCCTTTTGGCACTAGAACAATTGCCATCAATAATGGGATTCTCTTTCTTACGGTTCATGGCAACTGCTGAATTAGGATTCTTGTGAATTATCTCAACACTCTTGGTAAAGCACTTGGCCTCAGAGTGACCCAAATCGCCAGCCTCTGTATAAGAAATTATTCGGAAGTTATATTCTGTGCAGGGCTGCAGATTGGAGATCATAATCCTTCTATGAGCTTTTGGAAAGACACAAATGGGCTCTTTTGTGTGCGTCTCTTCTCTACTTTTAAAGTACCAGAGCTTGTATCCCTTAATATCCTCAGATGATGCATTAGAAAGCTCAATCAAGATAATCACTACAGAGGATGATGTTACTTCTTCAAAAAAGAACTTGCAAGCAGCAGGTAGTGAATCTTCTGCAAAAGAAGTGAAGAAAATTAATCATTTTGCTATACATATTTCACAACAATTGGAAAGACAAATATGACAAATTAGGAGGTTTCCCAACCTCTGCAATTTGGATTCACATCAGAAACAGTGGCCAGCCATTCATCTGCTTTCTCGATTGCAAGAGAACAGAATTTCTGCACATCACCTGCAATAGAGAGTCTGCTGACAATGCCACGTGCCATCTTGGCAGATACTCCATTCATTGGACCCACTTCAGTTTCTAGTTTAGCTTTCGCATCTTTTACAATCTCATGCAGTTCTTTAAACCTGGACGTCCCTTCCAGGAGCCTGAAACACAAGTATATCCTATAACAGAGAACATCAACACGGCGAGCGTCCTTTGCTATTATTAGCTGCTTCTTCCAACATCTGTGAGATAAAATCACAACATTCTCATCAAGCCAAGGCTAAAAATGTATTACTAGAAGTCTACATAAAAGAATAACTTGTCGTCGCTGCTCTATATTTTTGGACCATCTCAATATGGAATAAGAGGGAAGATCTCATATTCACCAGCCACTTACTTAGTTCACTAAGGCCCTGTTTATCTCATCAAAATCATTTCCACCAAAAATATTTACTCGCATGATTAGCGATTGTGATGCTAAATGCTTCTTTTAGTGCTGGGAAAACAGTGTAAAGATCTCTCCCCAAAATTCTTATAAAAAATTTAAAACAAAAAGAAACCAATTAAAGGGCAAACTCTAAAATTGGACCACATGAACTAAAAATTGGCAACAATTAAAGAGGTGGCTGACTAAGGATGATTCATAGCTGGGCAACAACTTCCAGAGGAAAGGCCAGAGAGCAGCCTGTCAAGCCTCAAGAACTACAATTTCATCCCTAACTCAGGAGATGCAAGAAAATCACATACCCAAGTATGCCTGAAACTTTCCCACAAGAAGCACAACAATAACTACCATCTAGCTGCATCAATTGCCCAAGATCAACAACCCCCACTTTTTCACATTGAAGAGCACACTCTATGTGACAAGATAATCCACAGGAGTCTCCCTGACCAGATTCAGAGGTGCATACCAACCAAAGACTAGGGTCCTTGTTGTCATCAAACAAGTGACAGATACAGCAAGAGCACCTCCTGCAAAATGTGTCATCTATGGACAGAACAGCTCTACAAGCAGAATTTTTACAAATCCACGAGTTCGAATGTTCAAAATCTGGAGACTGTTCTGGAGCTGATGGAAGTCTCATTGGATTTTCTCCCTTCCGTTGTTGCTTCCTAGGAGGTTGATTGTTGGAGCTAGAAGAAGCTTTTCTTGAGTCCTGTTTCTTAATGGTCTTGATAGTAGTCTTATGAAGTTCTGTCATTTTGCTTTTTGATGAGTTTTTCCTTTCCTTATCAAAGCATGTTCGAAGAAGTTCCCGCTTTGGACCAGATTTCAGAAACTCTTGAAGGAGTTCTGGACTTCTTGAAGCATCATCTGAATGCCCGTTTTTTTCTGGGGTGCTTTGCACACTGGAAGAAAGGCTCTGAACACCAGAAACTATACAGAAAAGAGAAACCAAATAAGAATATGAAAATTCCCAGGTGGGAACATATATTAATAGAACATTGAAGAAAATACAAACTCTTCTTTTTTTTATAAGTAATAATGATATATAAAAAAAGTGCAGAGGGGCGCAACCCATATACACGGGAAGTATAAATAGAAGAAAATACAAACTCTAAGAGCATATTATCCATAAATGTGGGTACTGACATCTGTAAAATGTCAATTATCTAAATGTTTTCTCACTTTTTTTTCTTTTAAAGCAAAAAACAATTGCTGCTTACTTATTTCTCTTTACATAACTAATTGGATCTGAATCCAACATTTCTTTTCCTTATTGATTTCGTTTCTAAGTTAACCCCATTAGTGTTTCTACTCAAACACCTCTGCATCTTCATCTCAACTACACCAATCTTATTAGAACATCATTCAATTCTAGGACCTGAAAAGGTTTCATAAGATTACCAAGGTCATTGAGCACCTCGTGGCTGTCATAATAGATCCGAACACTTGCCCCAGATCATAATTGTTCTAGTGAATAACTAAAGAAAATAGAAATCGCATTTGCCAACATATAGCTCCACCAATCTAAATAGAATGGAAGACTTACAAATAAATAAATGAAATGGAAGAGTACTAATCCCCCAAAGTTTTCCACCACTAGTTGCTTGAGTTGAATACAATATAACAACCTGAAAGGTATACGGCATTATTTCACCCATGTAATCCCCTGACCCAACACTAGCTCTATGCCTCTATTGGCGAAATACAGCCCAAATCTCTCCTTCCTAAGGACACTTGAGCATGAAAGTTAGGGATAGTGCTCAAATAATTACAATATCAAACAATAAATAGAAAGAAATCCTCTCATAAAGGGAGGTTCCCAGATAATTACGACATTGAATTAGCCAATAATACAATTGTATTTGTCTGGCATTTCACTTTGCTCTGAGACAAGTTAAAACTCTTAAGGAACACAAATGCAGGAATAATTTATCAGCCATGTAGATAACCTAGTAAAATCGCCAAACCCATCATGACGCCAGAGAAACCACTGATCCTAACTCACCCATCAGTAACTAGTTCAAAGCTCAGCATTGAAATCATAAAAAGGTAACAAACAAAATTAAATCAACCTGGTTGACCCTGGTAAACAATTATTTCCTAAATTCAATGTAACTTCTGCTTGTTAATAGATTGTTGCAGATTGAATACCTTTTATAAGAAAAAAAATGCAAACCTTTCCATTAAAAATAAAAAATAAAAAAAAATAAAAAGAAGGATCAAATGATCCAATTTGAAACCAAATTCTTATTACATTCAATAGTCCCATCTACATGGAGAGTAGCATTGAATAGTTTGCCTATTTCTAATTTTTCTTGAGTTTTGAAAATTTTGTTCTTCTTTTTCTATACTTTAAATTTTCTCTTGCATGCTAGGGTTGTGCCCTAGGAACTTTTAATGAATTTACATTACTTGTAAAAAAATAATAAATAATAAATAAAAAACCTGGAAACGGGAAAAAAAATCTCAGATCATTTTATTTGGCGAAATGGAACAGAATGATAAAATATATAATTTTGGATCATTTTGAACTAAAAAGCATCATAAACAAAACCAGATCTTAAAAAAACCCAAAGTAACAAAAAAAAAGTGAAGTTTTTACAGAAAATTTAGGGTTTACCTGATCAACAATAGGTCCTTGCTCACTATGAGAAGATGAGGGGAAAAATGAAACTACAGGAGCATTAGGCTGCAGTAGAGGCTCATGGAGGAGCAGCCCGAGTTGATATTCAAGACTGATAGGGTTTAAAACAGGCTCCCTATACTTATATATGGTATCTTAAACTACAACATTAAAATCGGCCCATGTTTTTGTCCAACCACATCCTGGATCAACTAAAATTGAAATTCAATTTGGTGGTTAATGGATCTAATTAGAAACTGGTGACCGAATCCATAAGCAGCAATGGGTCAGACCAAAGACTGCTCTATCACCAGGCCTACTCCTCAATGCAATGGCCTAAACTCATTTATGACAGCATGCCATCTGTCTATGCCATTCTATGGCCATAATCCATTTAACAGAAAATTTGGGGTATAGATAGACACTCCTTTCACGTACTACCACTTAAAGAAATCAAATAATTTACCACTTAATATGGATGGTCTAGCTAACTATCCTTCCATATTTGGCAGTCCCTTAAGTTCAATAGTCAGGCATTATACAAAACAAGAAGTGCAAATTTCAGAGGAGTTTTAAAGTTCTGATTTGGCTTCTTTTTTTTCCTTTGGAAAATTGAAGACACTTTCTAGATGTGCAAAAGCATCAATTAATATTATTTTGGATATGATAGAAAAGAAACATAACTGAAATCTTGATTAATACTATTATTTAGAAAGAGAATACATTAATTGATTATAAAACATGACCAATTGTCAAAAAATGGAAAGAAAATACCATAGCAGAGATGGGTTGGAGTTGTTAAAAAACAACCAAATTTCATACTCAAAGTAGAAAATTGTCACATAACTTCATGGCCTCTACTGTGGACATTTCAGAATAATATATACAAGATGCCATCAAATTAAAAACTATCAAGACAAATGTTCCACAATGTAAACATTTCCCCACTAATAGACAGATATGCCACAATACCAATGAGTCACAAGTGTTTCTCCTAATTAGAGAAATAAGTGTCACTGTAAAGTCCCAATTCCCTAATCCCTAAGCCAACCAGAACCGCTCAAACTTTGTTGATTGTGCATCACACATTCCAAGGAAACAACAATATGAGATTCTAAATAAAAATGATGTTGCAAGCACAAATTTCCATTTAACATAAGAAATGTTTCAGCATTTATACAAGGCAACCCAATAACAATAATGTTTGTAAGCATAACAGTTTGCACATGCCATGATGAAGAGAAACAAAAGTACTTTACCACTAACTAGGACAAATAACTACAGCAACTTAATAAGCAGAATATTTCATTAGCAGAAGCCCAGCACAATAACACACACATCAGCCAAAATTGATACAATTACAAGGAAAAAAAAATTCTTTTCCCAAGGTCCGAAGCCAATACTTCAAATAATAGCACACCATTAAGTAGAGTACCCCAGTGTCATAAAACACCATTAATGATGACCACCCTTTTTTGTATTTTCTACTGCTAGCCACCTGTTATACCAAGAATTAAAAAGGCAACATAAAGACAGTAAAAAGCTGCACCTAAAGAGAAAAACACATGGATGCATCAACACTGTACCTTTAGCAAGGAATTTATCTTCTAAGTCCATTTTCATAAGCCACAGACAATAGCTGAAGCAGCGCTCCCTCTGACAATAAGGATCAAAAACCTTTAGCATATTTATACAATAGGGAAAGTGTGAAAAAACAAATCCATTCTAGCTAGAAATTTCTACTAGTATGGCTACTTCTCAACTTGGTTGCTGAAGAAGGTACGAAAAAGGGAAATATTAAATTAGAAATCTAAAACTATGCATTGCTAAGTTTGGATATTGAATCTTAATTTTTTAGCTGAATGCAAAACCATAATTTCCATTCACATCGAGTTGTCTTAGCTCCCTTAACTATTTGGCTTAGCTGAATTCAATTTTTATGAAAATAAAAAATTCATGGGAGTCAAAGATCTATTCTGGCTATGTCCTCCATTTTCTCATGAAAGTAAGTCAAACAAGAGATGTTTTGGCTTTCCTCGCCCCAATGCAGATCATGAAGAATTACAACGCAAGGCTACAAACATTAGTATTTGAAACTTTACAACAACAAAATAATCAGCATCAACAACAAGAATAAGAAAAAGAAGAAGAAAAAACTACTTTTTGCTTTATAAGAAGGTCACGCACTCCCATGCAACTTGAACGCAGCCGAAATGAAAGACCTTTCCACCATATTCTTAAGCAGAATTGGAATCCAAAAGCATGCTTACTTTGATTCCTCAAAACACTTGCAAGCGAAAACACTTTCGAAAAACAAAAGCAAAAGAAAACATTCAGAACTGAAACAAATTCATCGCAATGGAACCGAAAGCAGCATAAACGAGGAGCAACTTAGCGTCTTTAACAGTCTTCCGCATATACATTGTGTGAATTAACGGCAAGATAAACCAAAAACGTTCTGTGAAAACAAAATAATCTAAACACGAGAATTTAAGCGGAGAGAATGATATAAACTTACGAAATTTAAGAGTAAATGGGAATATAATTTCACAAACCAAAGCATAATGAAAATAAAATACATAATCGAGAAAAAAAAATAACGGATCTGGGCGCAGGAGGAGTCCAAAAATCACGAAAATTGTTTCGTAAAACATCGAAAACAAAAACGAATCCGGAAACAAGTACCTGCGAAGAATGGGAGCGAATCTAGGGTTTGGATACGCCAAAGCCAAAGAATTCGCTGTGAGAGAGCATGAATCCAAAAGACACAGAGAAGAGAGAAAGTTCTTCGTTTTTGTTAGTTGGCTTGTGAGAGAAAATAGAGAGAGAAAGGTGCTTGTACGAGTAGCTCACGTTTAGGGGGGGGGTGATAAATCACGCGCGTACGGGGAGCGTTCAGGAAGCTGGATTAGTTTGAAAGCAGCGTTGGTTCTGCGGAGTGGAAAAAATACATGAAGCACCGCCCCGTTTTGTGATTGGGTAGTGTCGCCCAACGCACTTTAATGGCGCGTGAGAGCGACATTATCCTTATATGTTAAATAAAATACGCAAAATATTTTTTATTATTATTTAGTTCACCAGGGTTTGTTGGAAACGAATAATGTAATCAAGTCCATGTAATTGGCAATTTTAGTGCATGCGGATTCGTGTAAGAGTCGAAGTAATGATGATCCGATCTGGACCGTCAGATCCAACGCCTCCCAAAACCTCAATTTGGATTAATTCCTTAAACTTAACTTAAAGTTAAGGATCGATTTAATTAGAAAAAAAAACAAAATTAATTAAATTAATTAATAATTAGTGTCATGGGTTTCATGCCAAAGGAATCAAAGTCTGAGGAAGTGGTCGTGGAGAATCTATAAAGTATTGGAAAGAAATCAAGAATCAGTCAGCCAAAGATGCATGTCAAACAAACATGGGTTGGTTTGGTTTGATTTGGTTTGGTTTGGTTTGGTTTCGTACTTTTTTTTTTTTTGTTTTTGGTTTTTTTTTTTTTTTTTGGGTGACACTTTATGGTGCTTTAGTTGGACAACCAATTGCACTTTGTGTAACTTCATAAACCGTCCTTGAAGGCTTATTGGTGGGTGTGTACGTGAATTGACAAGTCTCGGGGTCAGGAAATTATGGGCTGCTGGATCTGCTGTCCTTTGCATGACTTGGGAGGTGCTGGTTCCACCACCGAGCCAACAAGTTTATGCCTTGTGCCAATGTGTAATACACGAGTTCTGGGCATTACACCAAAAACTCCCATTTTTCTTTTTTCATTTCATTATAATGCAAAGATGTTGGCTGAGAGTGAGAGTTTAGGATCCTCTCTGTTTAATTTTTTTTTTTTTTAATATTTTATATACATTTAACGGTGTTTATACTAATATTGTCAATTTTTAACACAAACAAATTCGATACGAATTCAATACAAAATTAATAAATTATGGTTAACGAGTTGAGTTAGTGTTACAGGCTTAATTGCTCAAGCACCCTAACCGATAATTAAAGAGAGTTCGAAGAACCCTAATGCCTACCAAATTAACTCAAAGCCGAATAATATTAATTTTTGCTTAATTTTATTAATAAACTTTGTATTTTTAGATAGAGAATTACAAAACATAATAGATATAAAAGACTAATGGAAATAAACTACTTCAAATGATAACGTATCTCTAGTATAAAGTTATCAATAAAGATAAGATATTATCTCTAAGGTATTTTAATCCTAAAATATCTCTACACAGATAGGGTTAAAGTTTTATACTCGTATCTCAACACAATCTGAATCCAATACATAAATACGAATTGTCACTCCTAAAATCTTGTGTTATCATATCTTTTTAAAATCTTATAAAATGTGTTATCTTGTAAACCATTAGGCAAACAAAACAAAATTAAATTAAAGATAAAATGGCTCACCATTTGACCATTCCGATTATGCAGGCCACATACTAACCAGCTACAACGAAAGGACGTATGTGAATTAAGAAAGGCCCAGAAGTGCACTCTTTTGGCCATATTATAGAAATATTATACACATGCTTCAGGGTTGACGGTGTTGATGGGTTCACAAGATACAATATTATATTATAAAAAATGCTAAGAAATAATAAGTTCTCCATATTTGACCCATATCATCATATAAATTAATTAGCCATTAGATTTGTAGCATCTACATAAGTCAACAATAGACCTTACAAATCTAATGATTAATTTATTAAATTTATTAAAAAAATATATATGGGCCAATTAAATATGACCCCAACATTTCTCTTATATTATAAAAGTAGATTGAGATCTCTTAGAATTTTCTTTTAAATTTTAGATTTTTAAATTCATAAATTTCAGCCGTCCATCTCATCTAAGCGTCTAAAATAAACTATGTTTCAACATTTAATAAAAAATGGCTTATTAAATTGAATTAGGATTCTCTCCATTTCAAATGAACTGAATAATATTCAGTCGGTTATAGTAAAAAGACAAAAATATCCCTCCACTATAACTAATTTCTCATTAAATGCTGAAACATGACTTATTTTAGACGCTTAAATAAGATGAACGTATGATATTTATGAATTTGAAAATCTCTCAATTTAACCTTCTTTTTCTTTTTTTCTTTTTTCTGTAGTATAGGGACATTATAAAGAGAGACTGATCGACTGCACATGCTAACTGGCTACCATGGCCTCCAAGAGACGTACTTTGAGAAGGGGAGTGCTTATATTGGCCACATACAAATGGCCCTAGCAGTGCACGCTTTTGGGCCACTATGGAAAACATCGAGTAGTCTATCAACATCACGTAAAATCTTAAGATATTTCGTAAGAGTGATTAACGTTATATTTCACACTTACTTATCATACACTCTAACGCGTTTTAAGCAATTTACACTTTTATTTTGTTACAAAGTTAACATTATAAATAACTTAAAATATGTCATATTAGTTCATATAGTAAATTTACAAGAATTAAACAGGAAGGGATCAATATCATGCATGTCTCAAGTGGTAAACATTTCGGAGCTAGATGAAAGGTGGAAAATGATCATCTTCATTTCATTCGAAATTCAGAGGATTTACGGAGCTAAGACTTGAAGAAATTTGTGGGTTTAATTCATCTCTTAAAATCGATTCTACAAAAGAGGGTTGCACATTCTTTATAAAGATGTCCAATGTCTTGTCTACAGGCAATATGAGATTATTTCTCAACATCCTCCCTCAAGTGCAAGCCGGTATTTTTCCTAATCCTTGTAACGGGATAAATAGTGCGGGTCCTATTCATCCTGTGGCAAAGATGAAGAAATTTGTGGGCCTAATTCATCTCATAAAACTGGTTCTACAAGAGAGGGTTATTCATTTTTTATAAACATTCTTAAAATCTTGTCCACATGCAATGTAAAATTATTTCTCAATAAGAATGTGAGGTAGCAGCTTTATGATTTTGATCAGAGCAGCTAATAAGACTGAGCAATGTAGGGCAAAAAATGGGTATCTTACAATCTTTGACATGTGAACGTCTAAGTCTGAGCGAAAAGTTGCAAATACAAACAATGGCCACAACTTTTTTCTCACAGCACCACACGGAAAGACAAATATAGAAAAGCTTTCACAGGTGAGAACATCTATATTTTGATAGAGGAATGATAGGGACCCAACTTTTTTGCCCAACAAAAGTCCAACTTTTGACTTATTTATTTTTTAAAAATAAAATAAAATAAAAAATGGAAAAAATGTTTGAAGCAACCCTATCTATTTTTTGTCTTTCTTATATTTGGTATTTTTAAAAAAATGAAAAATGGTATTTTTTTCATAATAATGTCATTTTTTTCAAGAAAATGTCATTATTATGAAAAAAAATACTATTTTTCATTTTTAAAAAAATACTAAATAAAAGAAAGGCAAAAAATAGATAGGGTTGCTTCAGACATTTTTTCCATTTTTCATTTTGTTTTTTTTAGAAAAAAAATAAAGGGTAAAAGTTGGACTTTTGTTGGGCAAAAAAGTTGGGCCTTTAGCATTTCTCATTTTGATATTTATGAGTTCAATATTATTCTGACTTTTCTTCATGGTTTGCCGGCGCGGCTGTGATATTTTTTTAATTGACATAGAAAATTCAACCGCTTCAATGATTTCTGCATTGACTTTTCTGGATAACATTGAAGAGAAACACAAACCAACAATGATCAAGTAAGGCCACTTGTCTCAAATTTAATCGTTTATTGTTAAGACTAAACCATGTTGAAGTTTTAGGCTACATTTAAATGTTTTGGTCTCATGCTCTTCTCTTTTTCTTACAATTACAAAAGAAAAAGAAAAGAAAAAAAATTCTCTTTCTTCTATGGATGAAAGAAGATAAGAGCAAAATTAAAGAGGGATCCTTCCCACCTCGAGAAGAGGAAGAAGATTACTAGGAATGCTTCCAAAGAATAAGGAAGAAACTGTTATAAGAGTAGAATTTTACACCAGAAAGACTATTTGCTAGCATGTATATATGAAGTTTTTAAAGTATTTAAAGTTATCTTGTCTTTACCTTATTCTAGAGTAGAGTAGTTTAATTAATATATTAGAGTAATAGTAGTTTAATTACTTAAAGAGACTTAGCTAGTTTCAATTGTTATCTAATAGCGAGCAGTTTCCTTTGTATTTTTATCTTTCCATTGTATCCTTATTGAAGAACCTTTAATCAATAAAGAAGGAAGCATAAAATTAATCCAAAACCTTGTGTTTGAAAAGAGGTTTTAGATTCTCTTAAAATTTAAAAGGTCTAGATTCACTCAGAATTTAAGGTATAAATTCCTTCTGAACCTAAATTATATTCCCGTTACGTATTATGTGTTTGCAAAAATCATTCACGTAACAAAAACTGTTGAAAAAATAATTGGATGATACAAAAATTCTTGTTGACACTAAATAAAATTAATCCAAACAATTAACAATAAGATAAATAGAATACAATAAATAAAATGAAAGAAAGGAAAAATCTCACAAAGCTATAGAATCATGCAAGAGTGTTGTACTTAAAGGTTGATTTCGTGTCTCCTGAAGTGTATAACTCGGTGCGATCGGATCTCTTGACACGCAACCTTTCAGGATTAGACTGTAGCATCTACCTTCGTTAAGGACGCACTTTCAAGTAATGAAGATCAAATGAACAACCCTTTGATTGGAAGATTAAGTACAAAGATGATGAATAATAGAGCACAAAAACTCTCTTTAGAAATAAGGAGCAATTTTAAAGCAAGTTGAAAAACTCACTAAAAAATACCAAACTTTGGTAAAATGGAAAATCCCACTAGCTAGTACTATACGAGTGTTTTGAATGATGTGTGAGTACATCTAAGTCTACTCCTCTTTTATAGAAGTGATAGGATACTTTTTCATGTAAAACCCATGATCATGTCTTAAAGAAAAACTTGAAGAAAACGTATGAAAAATTGTTGCCTTAATGTCAAACGGTCATCAACGTATCAAAATCATATTAAAGCCAAATGGTCAACAACGGATGAATTAAATACAAACGGTAAAAAAAAAAAAAGTAAAACATTTTAATCTCCAACAATCAAGCTTTTAAAAACAATTAATGGCTTATTCAAAGTTTAATGACCAAATAACTGAAAAATAATGTTTGTAACATATATAATCTAACAAAAACCACATATTTGGCACTTTAACTGCTGACCAGCTTGAGCATATAGCTGCCATGGAAGAGATAGAGATCATTTCTAATAGCAACGTCGAAATTGATCTTGAAGGACAAGACCAAAGTTTGATGTTTATTATTTTTTTCTAATAAAATAAGGAAAGGGTTCCAAAGTTTGATGTTGCTAAGGAAGAAATGTTTTTTCTTTAAATCTTGCAGGTTTTATGTCATGTAACATGTACGCCAAATATGATTTGGAGTTTCTTGTTATTAAGCCACCCGCAACCTAAAAATAAGAGAGTTCCAAGGCAACTTATTTCAAACAAATGAATCTCACATAAAATTTTAAATGAACAGAGTTGCTCATGAACAAATTTGGGCTTAGCTAGCTTGAATAAGTTCAAGCCTAGAATTGATTCATTTATTAAATAAATAGAGCTTGAACAACAACTTAGGCTTGTTTTTTATATGACCCGAACTCATATAAACTTGGCTTGGCTTGTATAATTTTTTTATTTTTTTTTAATAATATTATTTTTAATTTTATATTGAGAACATGTTAAGTATTTAAAAAAAAAAAAAAAAATTCTCTTCATAATATATAACAAATGTGTAATTGTGAGTCTTGACATAGATATTTGTATTTGTATGTGTATGAGTGGGTTTATGTATATGTAAATTTATGTGTGTGTTTGTGTAATGAATGCATATATATACTACAAAGATAAACATATAAATTAACTTGACATAAACATTCGATGGTTTAAGATTCAAGTTAATTTATTTAATTACTAAAATAACAAATATTAACAATAATTAAATAGAGACCTGCTACTTCTCTAACTCATGTCCATTTTCCCATCCGTCTTTTTTTTTTTTTCTAACGACATAAATTTTCTCCAACATACTTTAATAAGTACCAAATGTTATCTCCCACATATTTTCTTAAAATATTCTTAACAGTCATTTATTGTTATTCAGTTATCTACTAACCTAGGAACCTAAACATTGATTTTTAAGAAACTTAAACATAGCACTTATTAAAATAGGTTGAAATAATTTTTTTCTAAACTGGTTGAGGAAATTTGTGTCCTTTTTAAAACTAACCATTATATCTATTTTCTTACATATGGGGTCCTACATATCAAATGGTTGGTGTTTTTTTTTTTTTAGAAAAAAAAATGGTATAGTTGGATAAGAGATAAACCGAAATAAGAAAATAACATTTCTCTTAAATAACTAAAAATTAGTATGATTTTTTTTTTTAAATAATAAACAATCACAATATTTACTTTATATATGAAATGAATAAATTAATTAATTGGTTCGTGAACAAACCCGAACTTATTCGAAAAATAAATGAATAAATTAACTAATTTGATAATGCTATCCAAAAAATTAGGGCAAGATTCAACAAACAACCCAGTACACTTTTTTTTTTGAACAGAAATATAATAATAATTGGTTTAGAAGAAGTTGGTAAATAAATATATATATAGTATTTAGAGTTGAGGATGTTTATAACAAATTTTCTCTCTAATAAGTCCACTATTAAAAAACTCTAGGCCGTACGTGAGTGACGATGACAGGCTTCAATGATTTTCCTGCTATGAGCCTCCAATCGTACCAAAGATTTACTCATTATCCACAAACATCCAATCACAATACTTAATTGCTCAATCAGTCACTGTTAAATACATGATTGACACATGATAGTGTGTAGCTTCCATTTTTACACACTAATCGATGCAACGAAGGGACCAATCGGAACTTACTGATATTTATAGCTGGAATACTATTTTCTTTTGTATATTTTCCAGTATATCAAGTCTAATAATAATAATATATATATTATAAGCAAAGTGCACGTATATTCGTCTTACACTAGCCACTTTAATTCCTCCTAAACTTCAGAAGTGGGAGAAAAAGTGAGCATTCATCAATTGACTACTCATAAAGTTTCTGTCTTACTTTATGATATATGAAAAAAAAAAAAAAAAAACACTGAATCTTCGAAATTTTAAATGGTAAAGGAATAAGGAATAATACCACTTTAAAAAGTATGATATAAATTAAAGAGAAAGGGGAAACCGACTAATTCATTACCAATAAAAAGTGACATGAGTGAAGATACAAGGTGGCATATTACACTTAATTCAGATACAAGCAGCTACCGTTTTACTTTGATTCCGTAAGTGCTTTCAACCCTAAAGCGGAGATTATAACATAAACTAGTCCAATAAGCGCCGAATAGATGTCCTGCAAGGAAGGAAAACCAATTATAAGTAAGTATGCGGCCAATTGAGCCACATAAGAAGTTATAATAATGGGCTTCTAGAATAGTTCAACTGTTATGAAGTCAACTAGTTAGCTGTTACTCAAAAGTCAAAGAACCTACTTTATGTATTGCGTATATATATATATATGGTGATAAAATGCTTACAGTTGAATACAAAAGGATTCATCTAATTTTTAATTAACATGAAGAAGATAGCTTGAAGGTGAAGCAAAACCAAGGCAAATTGACCCAAAATAAAAAAAATAAAAATAAAAACCCTTGAGATGGATCAAACATAAAGTAGGGACAATGACTTATGGGCCCAAGAAAAGGCTTTGAAGAGCCATTGAGGCCCCATGTTCTTCCAGCTCTTTAGTAACATCAAAAACAGGATCAAAACCAAGCCTATAACACAGAAAGCATGAACAGTAAGTAAACACATGGGCCTAAAATCTCGGTCACCAACTTTGAATGAATTGCCTACCTAAAAGTGCGCCCAACCACTCTCTCCATAACCAACTAGAGAAAATAAGAGAACAAGGTTTAGTATCCCTACCAAGAACATGTACAAATTCCAATTAATATTGTTAATATCTAACCACAGCTTTAATATGTGAAGTAAGATTTCAAACTATAATCCAAGTAATAGAAATTCACAGAAGTTAAAATTCAAAGTACACTTTCCATTATTTATTATCTTTTTCAAGAAGTCCACACTGTTGGAGTCAGTCATGAAATTTGCAAGTCTTCTAGTTCATAAGGTAGGTTTTTACTGTTTCTTTTTAATTTTTATCTTATATTTATTTTTTGTATATACTTATTAAGTGGGTTGCTGGGGTAGCTCATCAAATCCTTACGCTGTGAAATCCCATTGGTTATGTGGAAATGTTGTCATGACACTGATATTTAAGATTAGTAAACACTTTTAACAGATGTATTCAACAAAAGTTTTTTTTTAAACCACATACTTCCAAAAAGAAGATGAAAAGGAACACCAACCAGGAAAGTTGAGGATGAACATGACATCACAATACCAGAAGAAAACAGAGATAAGAAAAAGGTCTAGAATTGCATAATCACTATTGAAAAAATAATAAAAGAACCTCACAAGTAAATAAATCTGCCTATCACTGTCTTAAACCATTCTTTGTCATTGTAAATTGTTGATTGCTTGTGGTGATTGGGGCTCCTTCGTTTGTATTATAGTTTTCTTTCCTTCAGGAGGATAAGGACAATGGCATAAATTTCTTACAAACTCAGTCGTGGAAAAATTTCTCAAATTCAGTCTCTAAAAGTGTTATGTATTCCTTAGTACGTAAAAAACACATTTTTTTTAATAGCACATGCTTCTCACATACTTTTTTAATAGCATTAATTAAAAAAAAAAAAAAAGTACTTTTCGCATGCTCAAGGAATACATGACACTTTCAAAATAACATAAATTTTCTCAAAACTAGTCTGGAAGAAATATCTTCCAACCCATTTAAAATAGTGATAAGTGTCTATAAGCATTTAACACGCATGTCTAAATTAGTAAATTGCTATTAAATGTTTATAGACACTTGTCACTATTTTAAATGGGGTTATAGGATATTTCCCACAGACTAATTTAGAGGAAATTTCTGTCCCTTTTAAAAACTAACTAGGTTAGAAGAATTCCTAAACTCTATTAGTAGGAAATTTATATCTCGGGATAAATCAGGAGTAGTAAATTATACTAAAGCCAATTAGTACGGAAAAAGGCAACCACGAATCAAAAGGCTGAAGTGTATCAAGTCAGCAATAATAATATAAAATCACCACCTGACCATGAGTTTGAGAATAATATAGAATGGTGAAAATCCCAAAAACCCACTAAATCCAAACTATAAGGCAATTTCATAGCTTCCAGGTTCACCAAGACTAGTTCCCAATCTAACCACCCCGTTTTGGCTGTGTTTGGCAATAGAATGAAAAAGTCAAAAAAAATGAGTGAAACGATACCATAGCAAATTTGATTGATATGAAAGAAAAAAATAAATAAATAAAAATGTTTTGTATAAAAAAAGGAGAAAATTTATTTTGTACTGATTTTTTTATTTAAATAGTAATAAAAAGTTATTAATATGATGTAAAAAGTAAAAATAATGAAGTAAATTTTGAGAAATTTTTTTAAAATTTTTGGGTCTCATCCAGTCAGGCCTTTGCCAAACACAGCCAAAAAGTACAATTAGCAAACCCTTTTGGCCTTCAAGCACAGTGACAAATTAGGGAACTTTCCGCATATGTCATTATTTGCAATTTGGGTGTTGCTCAGAAAAAGAACACATCGGAGCCATCGACTCTAAAAACAAAAGATAAATCCATGACCAAACAAACAGATTCATATTTGAATTAATACTAAAACATATTGCAATTATTTATTCATGCTACACAGACTAATGAATAATCCTGTAAAATTCAGGAATAATCGATGTATAGAGCACAAATTCGATTCCATTTTCATAGAAAAAGAAAAAGAAAATCAAGAGTTCATGAAAATTCAGAGATAATTCAATAATTTAATCAAGATGCTTCTAAGTTAAGCCATGAACAATCTAATTAGCACAAGAAAAAAAAAAAAAAAAACCCTCTATCAATGCGACAAAGAACACAAACTTTCCTCTCGAATTTCTCGCCCAAACCGAAACCCTAACAAGACCGAAGCGAATCGAATTGAATTTGAAAAAGACCCAAACCTCTCACGAAGCCGAGTGCTTGCCCTCGCAACCGGGGCTTTCGTCGAAGTTCTTCGAGGGGTACTTGGCGGTGACCATCCCGACCTCGAACACCAAGTCCTCTCCGCTGGACCGTATCCCGGTGATGGACCACCACTTGAAGAAGGCCCGAACACGAATCCCGTCGATCTCGGCAATCCGACCCGACACGATCTTTCCTGTAATCCTCTTAGAGTACGTGGCCAGGTAGTTATCCGGCGGAAGAGTAACTTTGCACGAGCCACCAAGGTCAACGAAGAAGTCGCCGGAGGTTTTGTTTATGGAGTACACCTGAACGGTGGAAGGTAAGAGGCCGATTGGAAACCCGTAGTTCGTGAGCTCCGTGTGGGCCGCCGACAGGTTTGGCTTCGGTGTCCGGTCCGGGTCGGGCTCTTGGGAACAATGGGAAGAGAGGGGTAAGAGGAAGAGGATGATGGCGAGGGTGGAGAAGAAGAAAATGGAGGATTTTGGGGTCATGGTGCAATTTTCTCTTTTGCTGGGGGTGCTTTTTTAGTGGAGAAAAATGTTCTTTGTGTGGCTTATCTGTGATCGGTTTTTTTTACTTTTCTTCTTTGCTTAATGCTTCTTTGCTATCTGGACGTGTTTTTGTATGTGGTGGCAACTTGCTGGCTGGGGGAAGACCAAGACTAAGAGCGAGTCTAAGACGTTAGGCGAAAGGTATAAGGATTTGATTTTTGGTCAAATGTGATAAGTGGACTGGAATCGAAGATTAAACGACGACGTTGCGAGAGTTCATTCTGTTGTTGGCCACACAAAACGACAGTAATCCAGGGTTTACGACGGTCGTCACAAGGACACCGTTAAACTCCAACAAATTACAAACAACGGAATTTAAATTCATTGTATCACCGTTTTAAAACTGACACCTCACATGGGTTTAGCAAATGCTTCCACGAAAGTCTTAGTTTGGTTTCGGACGTCTGAGGGGTCCATGTTATAAAATACAGGAAGAATAATATGGCCCATGGTATTACTACGGTGCACAATTTCCTTAAGCTCTTCAAGGCACCAGCTAGAAGAAGCATAGCCTTTGAAAAAAACGACAACGAAAATCCTTGATTCATGAATTGCATTGAGTGGTCCAGTAGAGATGGTCTTCTCTCTTGGAAGCTTCTCGTCATCTCGGAAGGTACGAATTCCGACTAGCTTCAAAGCAAAATAAAGGTGATCGATGAAATTCTTGCGGGTGTCTTCACCTCTAAAGCTCAGGAAAACGTCATGATGCCAACGAAGTTTTGAAGATTGAAAAGTTTGAGTAGCCATGGAACAGGAGGGGATTGTTGTTGTTGACTTTGATTGAACTGAAAAAGGAAACAAATCCGGTGAGTTAACAGACGGGGTGGAGCCTGTATAATCCTTGAAAATCAAGATTTTTTGTTCTATACATTGAAAAATGAGAAAGACTTATTAAACATAATTCTAAATACTTTTTTTTTTTTTTTTCTAAACAGTTTATAAAAAGAAAAAAGAAATTTCACTTCCATTCAACCGAGAACCAAGCCATAGTGGAAGTGGAGGTGAAAGTGAAATTGAAATTTTTCTATCAGTCTCTCAAATGGGTCTCTCTTTTCTTTTTGGCTATGTTTGCCCCCAGCCAAGGCCGGCACTGTAGCTGGAACGACACTGTTTCAGCTACAGTGCCAACTGACGTGTGGCAACTTTTTCATCTTAAATTTTTTTTTTTTTTAAAGCAAAATATTTTTTTTAAAAAAAAAAAAAAAAAAAAAGATATGAGGGGAAAGATGGGGGTGGTTCCAGCCACCCCTTGGCCAAAATGGGGTGGCCAGACCACCCCATTTTTGGCCAAGGGGGTGGCTGGACCACCCCATTTTGGCCGAGGGGTGGCTGGAACCACCCCATCTTTTCCCTCGTATCTTATTTTTTTATTTTATTTTTTTAATATTTTGCTTTTTAAAATAAAAATAAAAAAATAAGATGAAAAAATTGCCACGTGTCAGTTGATACTGTAGCTGGAACGGTGCCGTTCCAGCTACAGTGCCGGCCTTGGCTGGGAGGCAAGCATAGCCTTTACTCCCTGAGTTTTTGAAGATGAAGAAGGGTCCTATATTTTATTTGGCTTTGACTTGAGTTCTCTGCTAAATGTTGTGGGATCATCTAAACCTTTGACACGTGGAATTAGGATCCTCTCCGTTAAACTGACACCTCACATGGGTTTATCTAGAGATTCTCTTTAGTTAAATTCAACCAAACTAGATAATCTTTTAAAATTTCCCCAACCAAACGTTGCGTTAATGTTAATGTTATTGCCTATTGGTGGGGTGTTTTTATATGGTTATTGTTGAGGTACATAAATCTCTCTGCTCACTCGGACAGCTCTTAAAATATGTATTGCGAAATACAATTTCGAATGTTATAAAAAATTCTTATTTTCCTCACTTGACACCAATTAGTTTTTATATGAAATGGTCAAAGACTCAATTTAACAAATGATATTAAAGCCACAGTTATGCTCACTTGGACAGCTTTTAGAACATGACTTACGGAATGTAATTTTAAATGCTATAAAAAACTTTAACTTCCTACACCGAATACCAATTAGTTTTTAGAAGAAAAGGATAGACTTCCGATCCAACGATTATTTACTGCTACTGCTATAGGCTATTGGCAAGACACAGAAAAGGACATCCATTATAGTTCATGGGCCAGGGGCAGCCGCCCCACAACCCATGTTGATAGCAATTATTTTCTTTTTTTCTCTTCCATTCAAGATTATTTTGTTTGCCGTAGAGGGCACACATAGCTGATCACCTATCCGCAGCCAGCATGACAAGTTGATTCAATGTTGGCTGTAAGGATCTTTTACTGTGCTCATCATAAGATTTAACAAAAATCGATGTGTATGAGACTTATGATGAGAGATATATATACAAATAACATTTTCTATTATATATATATATATATATATATACACATCCAAGCTTACATGGATGGACCTCACTTTTGTTCCCCTGGCCTAGTCTGTAGAAAAGGACAACAAATGGGAGATTGACATGTGTATTAATTATATATATACATGTAGAGGATGGATGATATAGATAGCTATAAAAGATATATATATATATAGAGAGAGAGAGAGAGAGAGAGAGAGAGAGAGCATTTGTTTAAACGTCATTTTTGTCATTATGGTGGGTGGGAGAATTTGGGGGGTCGGACAATGTTCTCCTTCGACTTTCAAGATGGAGAACTCCAAATCTCTGCATTTTTAACCTTGGACACACTCTCCAGCACTTCGAAAGGAAGAATGTCTCCGATAACAACCACCATCTTGTTTTCCAAGTCTACTTTGTACGAGGTCACTCCTGTTTTTGAGGAGACGAAGAAAGAGATTTTCAATTTTTAAGGAGAAACATATAATGGAGTAGCAAAAACAAGCATAGTTTTATCAGGGAAATTACTATTACTCCCTCTATCAATCATGCAACGCAACTGGGTAATGACCCTCAAGCTTAACAAAGTTGCAATATGGAGTTTTAATTTATAAGCCCATTTCAATTATTTATTACTGTTCAAATTTTTCGTTAACTGACATGTAAAATATCCATTATACCCTCATAAAAATATAATTATGCCCTTAGGTAGAGAAAAAGTAAACAAATTCAGATGTTTTCTTTTTCTTTTCTTTTCTTTTTTTTTTCATAATTTTTTATTTTATGAAGGGATATTTTTGTCATTTTTGCTTTATCCGTATGATAAGATTTAATTAAAAGGGGTTCATAGATTAGAACCTCACATTGTAATTTAAGTTAAGAGAGAATATTGCAAATCACACATGATACTTCATAAATATTAGTGTAGTTTCCCCTTTTATTAGAAATATAGGCACCCCTAATTAAGGCTAACATGGGGAAGTATATTACTCTCATTTTTGTGCATTTAAATGTGCTTTTCATATGCTTCAATAGTTCAATGATTTGATGGGGTTTTTACCCACAGTCAAAAACTGCAAAACACAAACCCACAAACACCGGATTGATAATATTTTTTTTTTAGACATACCAGTTGGTTCATCTTTGGGCATCAATGTTATTCACCTTTAGATCCATTAGTTCAAAAAGGAAGGGAAAGAAATGTTGTATATGCTTGTCAAATAGATAAGGAGCAATATACTAACAAGTTTTAAAAATGTAACATGATTAGAGAAATCTTAGTATAATTTCAATCAAAGTTTGATAGCCAAAAAAAAAAAAACCATTTACATACCTTCCAGCTTTGAGATATGCTTCTCTACTTTTCTTGCACAGCCATGGCAGTGCATGGACACCCTTAGGGTCACCATCTGCATAGTAATTCATCAACAGAGAAAATTAATAAAACTCTGCCTTATTGGGTATTATCAAAACTGATTCTTCTCACCCTCTCAGCCTCTCAGGTAAAGGAAAGTATAGGGAAAAAGAACCTCACCTTGGGCTTCAATTGAAAAGCCAAGGTCTGGTTTCCAGAAACAACATCTTTCAATCTCAGTAACTGGCCTTTATCACTTGCAATCAATGGCCTTCTCTCAAACTCATCTTGGTTTTCCATGGTGTTCATGCAGAAGCAAGAGCTTGAGCAAGAAGAAAGACATAAACAATCTAACACCCTGCCAAAGCTTAGCTTCCCCATTTTCAACTAGAAGTGATCTCACTCACTGAGACAAATCTGAAGCCAAACCTTCCCAACCAATTTAACCAACTATTTCAGTGATGTGAAGCCCAAGGCAGACCAATATGAAGAGAATATTATATGAGGGTGTAAAGAAAGAAGAGGAACCAAAAGGTCAAATATTCATTGGGGAAGACAAAAGTAACACAGCACCCAATGAAGTCTAAGAAGAAGAAAAACAGCCAAGACCACCGCTATATATATATATATATAATATGACCAATTGGTCAAGAAATGTAGACGGTTTTTTTTTTTTTTTTTTTTTTTTTGGGTCAGTGACCCAAAAAGCCACTCTTAACCGTGATCACTTCAACTAGATTTGGTCATGTGATGAACTGCAAAAAGAGTAAAGACAATTCTACCATACATGCTACAAAAGCTTTAGAGGAGGAACTTCTAGTGTTTCTCAAAATGCAAAATGCATTTAAAGCGACCAAAGCCTATTTGATAAGAAAAGAGGTGAAGAGAGCAAGAAAATGGAGCACTCATGGTCTCTCCAATGGAGGAAAGAGTGACACTGAACTTTATGACATGTGATGGTGGCTAAGCCCAAGATTGAGGAAAAGAATATTTAAAGATGGGTATGGAATTTGGATGAATGAGCGTGAGAAAAGGTTAGGAAGAAGATAAGAAAAAAAAGGAATATTTGGTAACCCAACGGAGAAATAATCAAATATTTGGTAGAACTTTTCTCATCAACTATTTAAAACCCAATGAGATTAGAATAGTTTCCTCAAGTGACCTTTGGAGTGGAGTAATGCATGGATTGGATAGATTAATAATTGAAAACACGATGAGAATAGAGGCGGTTGACATATTTGTCATTGCCTTAAATATAATAGTGGCAATGGGGCAGGAGGGCTTGAATTATTGGAGGCCATGAGGTTTACCAGTGTATTTTTGAATTATTAGATGATTGAATGATTCTGTTAATTAATGGGTATTTCTTCTACAGGTTGGTCCATGTGATGATGGTTCCTTCCTTACAAGGGAAGGAGACGAATGTTTGAAAAGTAACAGTGAAGTCATGTTAGGCACGGTTGGGTCACATGACATTGGCTCTGCAACAATAAAAGTTGGATTGCAAGAGTCTCCTCATGTGGGCGTTCATTTGAATAATGTGTGTGACTCAGCCAAAAAGGAGAACAAACCTCTCGGGTTTTTTGTTCATGGCCAACTGTACTACACTACACTACAGTCTTAGTGCATGGAGCACTTCAGTTATATGGTAGAAAACGACAGCGACGACAACGTGTGGCAAACTGTAATTGGTCGTCTCCCAAATGGATCCACCAACAGAGAAACAGGGCAGGTGCTGATTGGAGAGACAAATTGACCTCCTATTCTCTCTCTCTTTACTAGGGAGTGAGATCCTCCTGTAATATCATTTTTTTTTTTCTCGTTCTTTTTTAATTCGCAAGTAAACCAACCGACAAGCTGCAAATAAAATTACGATTAAAACTATTTTCTTCTTTCTTTTTTCTGTATCTAATAAGCGTGATTGCATGCTGGATTGGCTGCAATCCACACACAATCACAAATACAATTAAGCCATATTCATGCATGCACAAGTTTCACATTTACAGATAAAACTGAGGGTACTTTTGCTGTTTTGCATATATCAATATTTATGTCGACAGCATCAGACAGTTTTAAGACCATTTCAAGAAGTAACAACTGTACGTTCTGTTCTTTTTCGATCCTTTTTTTTTTTTAATTTCGATCT
The DNA here is from genome assembly GCF_965113065.1 of Corylus avellana. NCBI lineage: Eukaryota > Viridiplantae > Streptophyta > Magnoliopsida > Fagales > Betulaceae > Corylus > Corylus avellana. Next base: position 3,647,395 of record NC_142500.1, on the reverse strand, counting down.
TGAGATATGTGCTTTCATATCTCAAGTTTCCAAAGAATTGTAAGGTTTTAAATCCATCTCGCCAATTCAAACGTTGATTAGAAGAATTGCCATCTATGAAGCTGAAATTGCTCGCCTTTTCAACCATGGTTCTCTGCTATTTTAACTACATCATGGTGTAGGCATTTCATGTATAGCTGCATGAACAAAACAACATATAGACCAGTATTTGAGTCTGTAAGGAAAAAATATGAAAACTTTGCAATTGAAAAGTTCATGAAAATCCAAAATCCAGCAACCCAGAGTTGACTCAATAACAGCTAATGAAGCCCTTAATCATGGGTGACCAAGCATCCAAATTGAGAGAATTACGATATAGTTTCTTCAAATGTAGATGGCACTGCAAAAGAACATGTTGAGGTGTGCTTACACTGATGGTTGAGCCATGTCAAATCTATAATTCTAATAAATCGTATAAAGAAATTTAAATCTTTGCAATTGTGAAAAGAATGTGCATTGATTTTGATTGGCGAAGTTGATGGTTCAAGGGAAACAGTTATACCATTAGCAGAAAACAGTTCCCTATAAAATCCAGCCCTAAAGACAAGCTCGATTGGTGTGAATATACCTCCCACATTCCTTCAAATCCTAACCCTAGAAAAAAAGTAGAATCAAACAATATAAGTAAGAGACAAAGAGAGACCAACCATCAAGGCAAGAGAAGAAAATAAGTAAACTCATTTACCCAAACATTTATTCGCCCATGAAATTCTATAACAAAAACAAATTTATTAGACCATGCTTTCTACAGAGCTCAACAGTTTAACACGTATAAATTACCTCTAGAAGGATCACACAGACAACCTCAGAACAAAAACTCTCACCAAAGAAGATCTGACATATCATAAATGGTAAGATCTTGGAAATTCACAGAAGTCGATCAACCCAAAAGTAAATTTGCAAAAATCAACACCATACTCACCTGATTATCTGTCCACTTCCTCGTTAAAGTTCATCTGTGAATATCTGTATCATAGAATACAAAAAATAAGGGGCTGTAACACATATGTCTACATGACAGGTGCTCACACACAAACACAATGAATCAACTTGCCTCCGAGGCTTGCTATGTCGTGGGCAAACTTCTCTACTGAAAAGTTCTGCAGTTAAAATTTTCAATATCAACCAAGATAATACAATGACAGAGCAATCCAAGAAGCACTTTGTGCATACCCAAAACAAAAACGTATCGAAACTAACCACTTCTATCTTTAGGCCTATTGCCACTGCTAGGTTTGTCTGTACCAGCTATATTTCTGCACAAAAACGAACATATCATCTTCTACATCAAATATACATAAGAGATACCAACAGAAGTTGTATAGTAAGATAGGGGAAGCGTGCTTCAGAAAAAAATAAAGCACTAATGATATCACCCAAAAAATAACAGCAGGCCACGAAATTTTATTGACAAACTAAAAGAACCTGCTACACGCAATGCAAGAGTTAGAGACAAATAAAAGAACCTGCTACACGCAATGCAAGAGTTAGAGACAAATAAAAGAACCTGCTACACGCAATGCAAGAGTTAGATTCAAGAGAATGCAATAGTTAAGAAAATATAAAAGCATATTTGAAGATGCCAAGATTCTTATCTCCACCACGTCAAGTTGCATAAACAAAAAGATGGTTTAAGTTTATGAACATAATAACATCAATGTCTAATTCCCATGCAAACAATAGCACCCATTTACCAGATAGAAGGAATATTTTTTGCACAATCATGCATGTAAGAGCAAAGCAGATAATTATGACTTAATTGTATCAAACTGTCAGAATATAAATTAAATGATTAAATCATTTCTTAGAAGCTTAAGCTTTTGAGATAAGTGGTACTTTAGCATGGTATCAAAGCAAAAGTCCTGAGTTTGAACATTGTCCTAGCATTCACCTTTCATTTCAATTAATAATTACATATGTTGTACCTCACAAAATAAAGGAAAGTTTGAGCTCACACGTGAGGGAAAATGTTAAAATATAAATTAAATTATTCAATTAACCATTTCCTATCAGGTTAAACTTTTGGGATAAGTAGTAATTTAACATAAACCAACTGCCCAAAAACCCATCTATGACTCAAAACAAACCAAATTAAAACAACAAGCCAAATAGAATTAAGCTCTAAGAAGTTTTTCTTCATCTTTTTTTAATGAAGATTATTAAATCTCAATTTATCCCCTCATTATCTTTAGTTATTCAAGCCTTGACAACAGGTTTCTTATTGTGTAGATCCTTGATTGTAATCAGCAAGGAATTCCAATTTGTGACAATGGAGAGAAGTAACAATCTCTAACAGGAGAGTAGGTGAATCTTCAATAATGTAATTCAAGGGATTTCAAGCAGGAAAGAAGCCCACGTGTGTGTATTTTACAATAAAATTTTAATCTAGCTGTTGAAGTACTTAGATACATGGAAGCCTGCAGTATTACTGACCTAGAGACACCAACGGGTGACAACTGTCCCAAGGAATGAGCACGATAACCATCATTGAGAGTAACATAGGGAGCACGATATGCAGCGCCTAGAGTTCCAGCAGCACCTGTGGAGACCGGTAACCTGGATAGAACACACTCAATTATTAGGATGCTTATACTTACATATACAACAAAGCCTAAAAAATGAACAATTGGTAAATACTAAATAATGAACACATTAAGGTACAAAAACAAAAGGGACAAATGATTTCTGCAACTCATTTCAACTTAACAAATCCTCATTTAGTCATTAGAGATCATCTCAGGGATCTGATTTCAACAAGCTAAATCTGCACCATAAGAATTTTCATTAACATTTATGTGCATTACTCTGTTAAAATGAACCGAGTTTTCAAAGTTTCAGCAGTTTTATTGGCGTTATCAGGAAATAGAAACATATATTATGTACTTACAACCTAAAAAAAAAACATATACCATGAGCAGTGTTTCCAAGAATTTAACTGTATAAACTGGATACAGAAAAAATGACTTGGCAATATGAAGTAAAATGAAAAACAGGAACTTAAAAACCTGGGAAGATTTTCCATTTCTCACTATTCTGAAATAACATTATTAGGCTTATCAAGATTTTCCTTTCTATATTTACTTATATTGTCATCTTTCCAATCCACCAACTCATTTTCTTAATATATAGCAATCACCAAATGAAACAAACATAGGACAACCTTTCGTTCTGCAAAAAATTATTCTGATCCTACTTAGCCAAATCGCCCTTTTCATGAGTATTACAGGATGCTTGACATAGGAGACATCTGATACAATGTATAGCTACATTTTGGAACTCTCTTTGATGATAGAGGTAATATTAGAAGCACAATGCCTTTAGCATTAGATATCATAAAGGAATTTAAAGGGATTCCTTCTTTTTTTTTCTTTTTAACGTTTTCACAATCTTGAAATGATGTATAAACTCACATCAACAAGTGATTACAACAGCCAGCAAGAACCCACTAATCACAACAAGTAAGGATTGTTATCTTATAAGAGAAGCTGTCCTCCAAAACAGATGCAACTATTATCTTCATTTCCGCTAATCTCCCAGCCACACCCACACAACTGGTAATGGTCTTCTTGTAATTTTCGTTAATTAAGTATAATTAGTAACAGAACTTCCAAACGAGTATTGCCTAGTCAACAAAAATCTCGACCTCAACAAGTAAGTTATTCAGAAGTCCACCTTACTGAGTGGACACCATGTGACCTTCATAGAGCCTCAATGCATCTACAGGCAAGACGAAATCACAATTGTAATCAGATAATAAACATACCATGTCATCTCAGAATTTCCAATTCCAACTTGGGATTGGCCAACATATCCAGTGAAGGCCATACCAGTAGCAGGATCAGCAAGACTGCCATGATGCAGACCCCCAAGTTGCACAACTGCATTTTCAAGCATTCAAACTCAAATGAATGAAAATCCATGATAATGACTTCAGAAACACATCCACCATCCAACGGTAACTACATTCACAGAGGCGACTCTCTCTCTTCTCTCTCACTCTGCCCCAGTGCTTCAGAAACTGCACTTGCTAAGGCGTTGCTCTTTCTACTGACAAGCAAAAAAAAAGATACTATTTGCAGTTAGATGAATAATGCCAGAATACCTATGGGTACCCATCTGAAGCTTCACTAGTAATCCTCACATAATAAAAACCTCAGACAATAAGCTAACTACTTCCAGTAGTAGTAATACACATCAAGTGGGTATTTGCACCCAAAATAGTTGTAGTAATGATACAACAAGGCACCATGACATTAGTAACTCTTACTTCTGCTACAATGATAAGAAGCCAACTCAATTCTCTTCCCACTGCCAAAAAAGAGAGAAGAAAAATAAAGTGATATACCAGGCAGAAGTGCTGGAGTGGCAGCAATGTTCTGACTGCCAAGAGTCCCATCATATTGAAAGGAAACTCTTCCGCTTGGTTGAACGGCACCACTGTCTTTTCCAACCAATGCAACTCTTGATTTACCTGATTTTGGTAAAGGATCCAACTTCAATGCTTCAGATGAATCTAGTGATAAATGCGTAGATGATGCTTGAGATCCAATCCTAGGACACAAACGTAACTGCTGAGTATAATGCCTTAGAGGAGGTTGAACGATGCCTTCAGTAGGCCTTTGTCTAGCAACAGAGGGCCGTCCTGGCCGATGAACTCTTTTAACTTGGTTAGAAGATGGATTTGACTGATGAGAATTCTTTGTTAAGAGAGATAAACCCCTTCTCTGACCCTTCATCTGGGGAGATTCAGCTGTATATCCTGGGCGGTCCATTGGTGACCACAAAGGCAGATTGGTCAAATAATTGCCAGCAACTGGCTGAGTGGAATCCTCAATGCAAAGCCCATCCAGGTCCACAGAAACAGCTTGAGTCTTCCCTTGCAGAAATGTTTTGAACTGTTTATTATCCTTCAGTGGTACAGAAGTCAGATGATATATATTGGTTTTCTGTTTCCCATACTTCTCATGCCTAGAAGAACTCACAGTGTCAAACTGAGGTGAAGCAGAACATGATGCAGAAATATGCTTCTTTGCAGCAAGTGAATCAGATTGTATATTTGAAGTGTGTGACACTATTTTGGATGAATTAGTATTTGAAGCACTTCCCACGGACTTTCCAGATCTGAAAGATCAGCAATTAACAAAAATACTACAAATGCAAAGGATGGCTTTGAATATAAATTTATTACTTCCAAAATGTCAACTTACCTTTTCCACTTTGTTGGAGTGACTTCATCATTACTCTTCAGAACAGGTCTATACCTTACAGGCCCTCTCCCCCTGACAATTCTCACATTGTTACTCTTCATAACAGGTTTATACCTTACAGGCCCTCTCCCCCTTACAGTAACGGATTCATCTTGATTTACAAAGTTGTCGTGGTGCCTATACTGGTTTGCTTTAATGTACTCGCGGCCTTTGTGTTGATCCGTACTGTATCCTTGATGAGGACCCTTAGCAATCCACCTACCCTGAGAATATTTTCAGGGAAAGTGTCATCAGGGCATCTTCAAAATTGCAATTTAATTTACAAAACAACACAAGTTTTGTCTATGTGTGTGTGTGTATTTAATGTCTCAACCTCAAATTATAACGAATCAGGAAATAGAAAAACAGTATTCAGCATGTAGACAGAATTTCAATAAAATAATAACTTCCTCATTTTGTGCTTCTAGCAGAGTCATCTGTTCAAACTTGTCATGTTTCCACTGTATTTCATCTTCTGATTTCCACAAATTCCTTCCAGCAGGAGTACTCCTGAACAAAACACAAATATGTTTCAGCCACATATTACACAAGGAAGCAAAAGTGATTGGCAACCAAAACCGAAGAACGAAAAGTGATGAGCTTATTAGAAAAGAAAAATGTGAGATATGGAGACACTTCATGTGCATCCCTGTATCTTACACAATGCTTCCTACCACTTTGATGTGTTTGGCCCTGAATTTTTTTTTCCAAGTGATTCCTATCATTATGATGACAATCAACATCAACCATCAAATAAGTTCCACAAAACTCAGACACTGCAGGAGCGAAGAATGTAGGATCTACAATTATATCAATAAAAGTGGCATACGTCTCAAAAAAATGCCAAAGGAACAGCCTTATTAAGCATCAAATTTAACAGGTCAACTCACATAAAGCATGTCATCTTACTTGAAAATCACATGGCTTCCCTCAAGAGTTATCATTTCAGAAAATCACATATTCGATGAAAGAAAATACAGTGCTAAACTACATCACAACTCTTGATCAATTTAAGAAAGGAAGGCTGGGAAACGAAAGCGTGAAATATAAACAAATGACAAAAATTGAGCTGCCATACAATACAATAATGGATTAATATTTACAACATTACTAAGGTTGCCGCATACATACACCTCACTTGAGACTCGAAACAAATTATCATATCACAATTACTCCAATTAGATGGCATCAATTGCTCTCTCATCTCTAAAACCAACAGTCCCTCACATCACAACATTATATGCATATAATTGGACATGGAGAGAAAAGAAAACTCTTAAGTCATCAAGTATGGAAAAGATCAATTACTTGTACCGACTCCAATCCCTTCAACGTATAAAGCATTCTAAACCCTACAAACAACAACATCAACTCTGTATCAACCAGAGAAAGAGTAACATCCGAATGTAACAAACACATAGACACACACACATATATACAAATGTACATATATAAACATCCAAATAACACATTCATGAATTTATTCATAAATATTCATATAGACATATTCATACATACATACATTTACACACACATATTAGTACAATAAAATCAATGAAAATTCAAGAAAAAAAAATTATAGTACCTGCGCTGGCCACGGCAGCTATCTCTATACCTATCGCAGTGCATGTAATACTTTCCGAGCGCCACCTCTGAAACTTCACCTTCACCATCTTGCCCGTCACGTTCGACCTCTTCTTCCATTTCTTCTCCAAGCTCGTCTATGTAAGACACTTCGGCGCTGTCCTCCGGTGCTCCACCTAGAGTGTCCGATTCGCGGTGCCTTTCTCTCTCTTCCTCTCCTTTGCTATCTTCGTTGTCGTCGCTTGCTTCTCCTCTCCGCATTGTCCAGTGCAACACCGCGTCCTCCTCCGAAGCGCTCTCGTACTCTGCCTCTTCCATTCTGCCTTCTTCCACAACCGCCATTGAACCTAATTCCAGGACTTCGTTCCAAAAACACAAACAAAAAAAATCCAACAAACGGTACAAACCCTAACTTCGTGACTCCATTTCTATGTTAAAAGCAAATTTGAAGACGCACATATACATTTTAGAGCAGAGTTTTAAAAACTCTGCGAGAGTTATTTTTTTGGTTTTCATTTTATTTCGTTCTTTCATTTTCTGCTACAGTGCACAGTGTACAGCCTGTACATGAACGAAGCGAAGTAGGCGAGAGTATCAGTCGGTTTTTTGTCTCTTGCTCACCGGAGAGAATGAAGGTCTGCGCCGTATACTGTAGACATGCACTTCGGACCCCCCTCCCTCTAGGCCTCTGTTTGTTATGTCGGTTTGGCACCAAAAGTAGCCGCCAGCTCAGCATCTGCGATGATACTCTGGGCCCATCAAAATCCGGATAAGGGACCCTCCATCCGGCTTTTTGCTGGGCTTGTACAGGTGGCGGTACACTATACTGTTTTGTGGAGTACGGGTTTGGGCTATGAGCTGGCCCGAAAATAATCCGTATAAAATATCAATTAATTACTCTAAAAAGTGGTGTCTCGTACTCTTTCAACTCTTTTTCCTTCTTCCTGGATCTCTCTCCTCTCTGGCAGCCACAAGTGGTGCAGGTGTCTTGCGGTGGCGCAGCTTGGAAGCTACAAGCGTCGTGCATGGCTGGCTAAGATAAATTTTATCAAGTAATATTAGGGTTATATTTCTAATTTTAATTATATTTAGTTTTAATTAGGGAAATCATGTCACAACCTACTCATGCTTTGACCTCTTTTTTAACATTGAGACATCATGTTTTCTTTTTTTTTTTGTCATGAGACATCATGTTTTAATGTGATGAAATCAAGACCCATGCTTTGAATATCTGTGTAAATTAATCGAGATCTCCGTCAGTATTTTTTTTTCGTCAAATAGATAACCTAAACGGTATGAAAATACAATTATGCCCCTCAGTTTAATTTTTTTTAAAAAATGTAGCTGGCAATTGGCATTGGTTGCTAGTACGGAGTACGGAGTCGAGTACCCAATGGAACAGTAAGTTACTATTCATAAAAATAATTTAAAAAAAAATTAAAATTCTAAATGTTCATATTATTTACATCAAATTAATAATTTTTTATTACTATTCAAATAAAAAAATTATTACAAACAAATTTTTTTCAGTGCTAGCCTAGGCCTTGTTTGTTCAAGACTGGCCCGATATATTTTGAAGCCTTACGCAAAAAGTTTAAGCGGAGCTTTTTTTTTTTAATAATATTTATTTAATTTATTTTAATATTAATTATATTTTTATTTAAAAATCATTCTTCTTGCTTTTTAAAATTCAAAATTACTGATTAAGTTTTTATATTCAAGATTTTCTAATATCATTTTTTTCAATTGATAATATGGCTAATCCATTTAATCTCTCTTGTGACATTGTTGATCTTAGGTAAGATTTTATCAATTTTAAATTTTAATTTTAAAAAACTTCTTTATGCATAAGCAATATAACAGATATTGTCAATAGAATTCAAATTTGAATAAGGCTTGAATAGGGATATAGAGAGAAAAATGAAAATTTATAAAGAGATGAGTTTGTAATTGGATAAAATATTTTAGAAACTTTCCATGGTCTAGCATTTATTTATTTACTTTTTTCCATTTGATTTTAAACGTTAGACACAATCTTTGAAACTTGATCATTTTCAGTTAGTTATATTTGAGGGTTATGTTTGTCATTTCATAAGGCCAAATAATAATAATAATATCTACGATTATATTTTATTTAAGAATATCTTTATTGTTATTTGATTCCCTTATATATTGATATCAATTTTTTAAACCTTATTTATTTCAGAATGTCAAAGAATCAAATGATATTAATGCCTTTTTGAAATTAAGTAGGGGGCCTTAATTTAAGCATATATGTTGACAGTGTTTAAATTTTTATTTTTTATTTTTATGGAAACGGGAATTAAGTGTTGATTTTTTTTTTTTTTTATGGAAATTGTTTTATTATGTTCATTAATTGGTGGCCCTATTAAATTGTGACATTTTTTAAATTACTTATTTACCATGATTATAGACCTTAATTAAAGAGTATGGAGGGGTAATAAGGTTTTTAATTTTTTTTTTTTTTTATGGACACTTTTTTTAATTGAGGGCCTTATTAAATTGAGGGCCCTAGGCGACCGTTTAACTCACCTAGTGGTTGAGACGGCTCTATGATAGTTTGTTAAACAACACCCCCTTCCCAAACACTATTAATTTCATTTTCCAAAAAAATTAACATTAAAACTTTATCACTTTTATATCACATCATTTACTTTTTACTACTATTCAAATAAAAAAATCACTACAAACAAAATTTTTTCACTTTTCAATACAATTTTTTCACTTTTCTATACCAATCATCATTTTCTTTTTATTTTTTATTTTTATTGTAAACAGTGCCATAAAAAAGCCATATTGTTTGCCAAACACTACCCTAGTTTCGATTGTAGCTAGGCGTCATGCTTACCCCTAGCAGCATGGTTGGTTAATAGTACCCAAGGTTAGGCTATATAAAGGTGTTTTTACCCTGCCCAACCTTTTTTTGGAACTATTTTGCTTTTTTTTTGTCTTTTTTTTTTTTTTTTTGTGTGGCCTTTTTCACTTTTTTATTTAACTGGCATAATTGTATTTAATAGGGTGTAAAAAAATGTTTATGATGCCACACCATTGTAATTAATTTTATAATTTAGAAGATTGTTTTGCTCAAAATGATCTTATAGTTATTAATCCTTTGAAAACATGTACAAGTTGATATATATTTTATGTGACAAATAGGTGGAGTTCTAGCCTTCTAGGGACCTTGGATTTGAAATCTTCTTGTTTTATTCATAAAATAAATCATTGTTGTTGTTGTTTTTTTTAAAGTAATTGTATAATGCAGCACATCCTGACAAATCTCTAGTGCAATATGCTGCACTTTGACGTGCATGTGACACATGATGGTCAATTTTGATTCCAACTTTCATGTTACAAAACACGCTTCATGCTCCAATCGATCCTATAAAGCAAGAAATTACTAATTACAGGTCGACTTTCAGGTTGGATTTGTCGGTTTGTCGGCTTTTTTAAATTTTGTTAATGTCACCATCTGTTTTGCTTATACATGGCCCCTATCAGCTTTCTAAATTGTAATTATATTGATTTAACCAGATTCGAACTTAAATTAGAAGCTATAATTTGAATAGGGTAAATTGCAGGAAGAGAGTATGTTTGTTAATAAGTTTTGGTAGGTGATTTTGTTTATAGTTTGAAAAAGTGTTTTTTAATGTAACACAAAGATGAAAAATGGTTTTGATTGTTTTATTTTTTAGGTTGTTTCATCTCTCTTTCTTTAATATTTTTAATAGTCATTTATTACAATTTTACTAATATAGGAATCTAAACATTAATCTTTAAGAAACTGAAAAATGTTAAATGATACTTGTCAAAGTAGGTTGAAGAAAATTTATTTCAACCCAGTTTAGAGGAAATTTGGGTCCCTTTTATTGTTTTACATGTTTACACAAGGAAAATGAAAGGATGAAGGATATTCGAATTAGTAATCTCCCATTCATGAGGCGTGATGCCTAAACCGATTGAGCTACCACTAGACTATTTAGAGCTTGTTTGAGATTGCGTTTGAGGGTCCTAAAAGTACTTTTAGCACTAAAAAAGCTCGTTTGAATAAAAAAGTATTCATTTGGTAAAAAAATTAAAAGCACTTTTAAAAGTCTAAAAAGCCTAAAAATGGCCAAAATGCATTTTTGGCAAAAACTTAAAAATGAAGCTTTTGCCCGAAAACTATTTTTGACTTAAAAACTATTTCTCAAACGAAATCCCAATCAGAATCTTAAATATCTTTGTTCATATTTAATTTTATAATTATATCAAATCTCCTTACATAAAAATCTTTAACTCTATATTCTTCTTTCTTTTTTGAAATCAACTCTATATTCTTCTTGAAACAAGATCTTTTCCATTTAAAGTGAATAGAGATTATGGTTTAGATTAAATCTTACATCTAACAGTGTTGTGTTATTTACAAATTTTAAATAATATGACAATATATATATAAAATTAAATATTATAAAATATAATTTAAATTATATAATAATTTTCTTCATTTAAAGGGAAATCATCTTTGCAGGTCAGAAGCTTGGTGGAATAGATTTCAGGCGCCAATGAATGGTTTGGTTTCCATCGAAATACAATAAAAAGTGTAGTGAAACAAGATGGAAATGGAATTATGAATTTTGACATGCAGCTTTCTAGAAGCATTTTCAATTAACTCAAACGCACGGAAAATGTAGATTTGATTGAAACATAAGCAATCTAAGTACAACGCGCCAAGTTATTCAAATTTGGTGGCCAGAGGTGAGATGGATCACATAACTAATTCCTTAAAAACTATGGACCTAACGAGAACAACAATAAAATTGCACGATACGCTTTATATTTATTGATAAAACGGTGAGTGACGGGTCAAATATAGCCATATAGGTAGGACATGGAGGAATTACGTTTTAAGTTTCCTTAGCATGCATATATATGCACCATTGAGAAAATAAAAACAACAAAAATTATAATTAAAAAAAAAAAGGTAGGAATGGGCAATAATTTGTGGCTATTATATTTTTACGGCACATGCATGTTGAAAACCAATGACAAGAAAGTCATTGACGGTGGAAAACTGCAGACGCTCCTTCAAACCTAGTTGAGTCATAGCCTGACTTAGAGCCTGTTTGAGATTGCATTTGAGAAATAGAGCTTTTAAGTCAAAAAGTGTTTTTTGGCAAAAACTTCATTTTTAAGCTTTTGCCAAAAGTGTGTTTGGTCATTTTTAGACTTTTTTAGACCCTTAAAAGCTATTTTAATTTTTTTATCAAACGACTATTTTTGTTCTTCAAACGAACTTTTTGAGTGTTAAACGCACTTTTAGGTCCCTTAAATATAATTATAATAGGCCCTTAGTCCTACCAGGAGATTAGTAGGACCCAAAGCCGCTAACACTAATCAGGCTAGTGTGAGAATTTTCATTATGATATTTAAACTCACGCCTTAATGTGTGTCCAACCACTCCGGTGTTTCCTTTAGACTATTTCTACATGAGGAATAGTCGATTGAAATAAATAATTTGGCTCTGTTCAATTGTGTATTTTAGAGATTTTTTTCTTTCTTTTTAATTTGTTTTAACATGATACAAATATAAAAATAATTATAAGTGTTTTATGTTTTGGATTGTTTGTTAATGTAAAAAAAAAAAGTATAAATAAAAGAAGGAAGTGTTATTAAGCTATACTCATTTAGCAAAGAGTTGAGAAAGGGGTGGACTATGAAAATTAATTTGCAATATGCATGAAAATGAAAACAAATGCCTTAAAAATGCTTCAACTATAAGCATCTCTTGTTATTCCTTTACTAATGATCAAGTTTTACAATTTGGGATGTTATATACCCCTTGTCTGCTTTATATCACATTTCAACCACACAATCATTTTTACATGCTTTTTTTATTTGTATCCTTTGATAGGGGAGAATCTTTGATCAACAAGTTATGAATTTATAAAAGAATCTTAACTATTGTGAGTTCCAGACATTAATTTTCAAGCTTCATGCCAACCAATTGGAATTGCAATGAAATAGGTTTGATATATAGGTTTCTAATGTGTCCCAATGAAAACAAAGTTTGAGATTTCTTAAAGAAATTTGGCTTCAAAATTTAAAGGAAAAACTTCAGAAAACTCTCTCAACTTCCATGCATTTTAAAAGTGCCTCAAAAAATTTAAAAATTCTTAATTAAGGGTATTAAACCTTCAATCTATTTCAATTACCTCATTTTGTTATAATTTTTCATTAAATATTGTCAAAATTTCTAAAGTACCCATGTTCAGAAATTGAAAGCTTTTAAACTGTAAAGGATATCATCAAAACGAGTGAAAATTTATGTTATAAAGTTTCTTCAAATTTAAACTAACAAGAATGAAAATGGGTTCAATTTAAAGTCTATGGAGCCCGAACCCATTGATTACATGAGTTAATGTTACAATTTCCACTATACTACTAAGTACAAAAATATTAATGTGTATTGAGGGGAGTTTTTTGTTTTTGGTTTGAAAAAAATGATCAAAGCATTGTATTTGAACTTTAACTTAATCGATATCTAATAGGTTTAAAGTGTTTGAAAAAATGTTACATGCTCGATTCATGGAAATAGCAATCTAAAGGCTAAATTAAAATGTCTTAATATTATGTATGGAAGCACAATGTCATGAGTGGAGCAGACTTTTGGATTTACTTATTTTTAATTTTTTTTTTTTTTTTTTTTACATGTCCGCACAAGAGGGATTGGGAAATTAGAACTAGTGACCTCTGCTTCATTAGGCGTGGTCCTAATCGATTGAGCTACCTTTTGAAAACTTTAATTTACTATGTTATGTGTTACTTATCAAAAAAAATTTACTATGTTATGTGTTAGTGTTAATCAATTTTCTGTTAAGAAAATATAAAAGTTAATTGACACTATCACATTAATAAAAAAAAAAAAAACAATATAAAATTGTTTGAATTAATCCCAAACATGAGAAAATAAGAGTAATTGCCAAGAAAAATAAAACTGACTGGCAGGCGTTTTGGATTTGGCAGTCAAAATAGTACCTCACGTAATTTCGCAAAACAGCCAAGGGCGATTAATCAGCTATGTAAGTCGCCTTGTACGACCATGGACCGTCCTTGCCACTTCAACCAAAGAGAAGACCATCACCGCCAATTTAGGACACGACCACTCAGGCACGCCCGTAGGGACAGGGTACTCCCTGTGTCGGAGAACACCGTAAAGCATCCCATTAAGATCTGAGCTGTACATATTTCGTAGTTACCAATCGACTTTTAAACCAAAGATCTCTCTCCTCTCTCTCCTCTCTGTCTCTCGCTGAGCGAGTTCGCGTACCTGCGCAAAGCGCGTGGTGGATCTATTGGGCATCACCGTCAGCTGGAAAGGCTGCGGAACTAGAACAACAACTTCATCTGCGGCAAACACAGGTTAGTTCAGGTCAATTTTCTCGCCAACTTTCTAGGGTTCCAAACACGTCTTAGCTGAGTCTGCTTGTGCCATTCAACTCCAAAGAGCTTGGATTTCTCAGATCCGTCGTTACAGAAGGTCTAATTTCGATATTATCTATGTCGTTCACTTTGAGCGCTGATTTGTAGCGCTGGAAACGTAGAGAAAGAAGTGATAATTATGATTCTCAATTTTGCTATTTCCTTTTCATATACGGTTGATTCTTAGAAATGAAGAAGCTGTGCTCAACTGTGCCTTATGCGACTGTTAGAATAAATTTTGGAAGTTCTTTGTGTATCATTTTTAGTTTCCCGATCAACCAAACAGAGAACTATTGAATTAATTGTTTGTTGGTCACTCGGGTGTTGTTTGGGAAAATCTGTGCCGGTGTTGTTTAGCTTATTGTTTGCCTTTTTTCTGACTCTACTTGTTGTTGTTGTTACTATTATTATTTTATAAATTTGGTTTTAATTTTGAATTGAAGTAGGAAGTGGGAATGGCTAACCGAGTGAAGGAGGACGAGAAAAACGAACGAACTATTCGGGGTCTTCTCAAACTTCCTGAGAATCGGAGATGTATCAACTGTAACAGTCTGGTATGCTATCTATAGTAACTAATTCCTGAGATAATTTTATTTGCCAGGGTCTTAATTTGTAGAGTTGCTTTGCTGTATCTTGTCGTGCGTGAATGGAATTGGATGCATGCCATCAATTGTGGGATACATTTGTCATTGTTTCGTTTTTATTAGTTGTTGAATGTCTTTGTTAAAATAATGTGGAGTATCACTAAATAACTTTCTATGAAATAGTGAGAAAATAATCGCGCGGGATGTAATTAATTGCAATGATCAAGTCATTAACATCTATGATTGATTTTGTTTGGTTCTCATTAATATTATTGCTTGTGATGTATAGGCTTGACACTTTTGCAGTAGCCATTTATTGGAAAGCAAAGCAATGAAAGATTTTAGCAAAATCTTCTCCTTTAGGCTTTACTCGGACTGATAAAATAATCAGATACCTCTAGAGATTCAACCAGTTACGAGAAAGATTTATTAAATTAATTGCTTATCTGGATCTCTGAACAAGGATCACTTTCTAAATGAAAATGAAAGCTTTGATGTTTTCAGATTTTTTTTTCCTCTTGGGGTGATGGGAACTGTTTTGCAACAATAATTTTTTTGTTGATACTCAATAGCATGCTCTTACTTGATCTTTCCCTTATAAATCATCAAATTTGGCGCTTTTTGATCCCCAGTTTCTGAGGGGAACAAAGGATGGAATACAATTGATTCCTTTAATTAAGTTGTATTGCTTCTCCTTGTTTCTGATCCTAACTCCTCCTGGGTAGTTCCAGATGTTGGCACTTTCCTTGTGGGTGCTAAACAGAAAAAAAAGAAAAGAAAGAAAAAGCCGCTCGTGATTAAGTCACAACATTAGATCTATGACCATATTATTTTAACTGCTCGTGTTTTTTCATTTCATAGGTATGCTGCCAGGAAAAAATATGATTCTTTTAGGTTTAGAGAAATAACACGCAAAAAAGTGTGAACATTCTACTATAATTATCGCTTGCTTCCGATTTTTAAGTTGGAATTCTTTGGGTGTCCCATACCTGTCAATAGTTTTGAATTGATATATTGATTATTAGTTTGATTTATTAATCCCTGGATCAAACAAAGTTCTTGTTTGCTTATGCATTGTAATTATTTATGCTTGTGCTTGTAGAGCAGGCATAGAATGAAGTAGTGGCTTTTAGTGATTTCATTTAGGCTTTAATTGGGGAATGCAATCCACACCCAACGTCGAACTCCAGAGATTCCTTCAGTATGCTATAAGAACAACAATTAAAATCTTATCTCTGACAGATTCTGATTCAAAAAATTGCTTTGCACTGAACTTATGGTGATTCCAAAAGCTAAAGTCAAGGCTTACTGGAATTTGTAGATGATTGTTAATGATTCTGCAGTTACTTTAGAGTATCTTTTTGTTTCATCGTGCCATGGTTTTGAAGCAATAGGACTGCATATGGTATTGCTTTCATAAGTTTGTTAGATAATCAATTTGGAATTAAATGTTTGTGTATTGTGCACTTGGTGCATCTATTGTAACTGCTTGGTTAATTTTGTAGGAAAAGGAACCATTTGATTTTGTCATTCCATACACCTTTGAGTATAGGTTTTCTTCATTTGTCTCACAAGTCAGACTCTAAACCTTACAGATCATACTAGTGATGAGGGCTCTACCAAAATATGTACTCCTTGAGTTCCAGTTCCTTGATCAGCAGTATGAGCTGTGATAAAATAAAAACTACTGTTATCTCATCTGAAAATTGTTGCTAAAATTTGTTACAAGTACCATTCTGTAGCATTTTTGAAATTAATGAAAGAACAACTTTGGTAACTTTCTATAAGATTGTTGGTTGTTTTCAATCTTTGAGTTTGTACTCACTGCATCACATATTTGAAATATTGGAGACAATACTATGGAGTGCAAAGAACACTTATGCTTAAATTATTCCTAAAAGGAAAAGCAGTTCGATTGTCTGTTTTACTGGTGCTACTTCATTTTCTGCTAAGCAGGGACCTCAATATGTTTGCACAAATTTCTGGACATTTGTTTGCACAAACTGCAGTGGAATACAGTAAGTATTGCCTTATATTTTCTTTTCTTTATTGTGTTTGTCTGTGTGTGTGTGTGTGTGTGGGGTGTGGCAGAGGGAGAGAGCAAATAAATTTCCTTTGATGTGATACTTGCACTTTATTAATTACATGTGATAATTTCAGTCGGGAGTTCACCCATCGAGTAAAATCAGTATCAATGGCCAAATTTTCTTCACAAGAAGTTACTGCCCTTCAAGACGGGGGAAATCAGGTAGATGTGCTCCACTTTTTCTCATATCTCTATGAAACATTCTTTCCCTTTGTCTTTTTTATTTTTATCTTCTCAGCTTCTCGTATTGGACTCATCTCTGTGTTCTATTCACAGCGTGCAAAGGAGATCTATTTTAAAGAATGGGATCCACAGCGTCATTCTGTTCCTGACAGCAGGTTGACACAAAATTATATTCTGCTCTATTTATATATGTAAAAAATGCTCCAGTACTGATTTAAAAGTTTGCTGCCAGTAATGTTGAGAAACTTCGAGACTTTATTAAGCATGTTTATGTGGATAGAAGATACACAGGCGAAAGGAACTATGAAAAGCCTCCAAGGGCGAAGACGGTAATGACACTTGCCCTTTTTAATATCTGACATATTAATTTGTATTTGAAGTTGTATACATATAAGAGTACTAGAAATGAATTTACAAGATAGTTTTTACTAATACATTGTGGAATTCGTTTTAGATGTCATTAGATCTGTTTGTTCAAGTGTTTTTTTTCCTCCTTTTTCATTGTGTATCAAACAGGGTGAGAAGGAAGACTCCTATGAAAACAGGAGAACAGATGCATATCAAGGAGGGTCTCGAAGTCCACCATATGAGGATTCATATGAACGCCGTTACAGTGATAGGTCTAGTCCTGGTGGAAGGAGTTATGAAGAAAGAAGAAGTCCTGGATATGATCAAGAAAGTCGGCAATATAGTGATTTTAAGAGAAGTCCTGCTCGTCCTGAGGTTGTTAATGATTGGCGCCGAGATGATAGATTTGGAAATGGGAGGAAATTTGAAGACCGTAGGGAATCTGATGGAGATTCTAAGCTGGAAGGCAGATCACCTGAGCGACCAAAAGATGTAAATTCATCCAGTCCCCCTATGGTGCGGCCCGTAAGAGAGCTTTTGGGAGAGAATGTGATCCCTCTTCGCATAAGTGAACCTCCAAAAGCCAATGGTGGCAGGGCTGCTGATGGCTCTGCACTTACACAGGTGAGGCTTCTCAATAAAATTGTCTTTATCATCAGATTTGGATATATGTCTGATTCCTTAAAGTTCTTGTTCTTGTTCTTGTTTCTCATTTCTATTTTTTGGTCCATGATATGCTTTGTGGTCCACATTTGCTCATACTGTTTAATTGATGAGTAATGGTTTCACTAGTCATTGATTATTCCTTTAGGTTTATCAAGATAATATTAGCTTTTGGTTGATTGTTATGCGGTTTGAGCCACTACCATCAATTTAAACCCTGTTAAGTGTATTAATTCCCCTGATTTCATTAGAAACAGTCAAGTTACATATGAAATGCAAAATAAGCATTTTCTACAGCTTCCTTGCTAGACTATTTGGGACGCTTCAATAATGTGGCTAATAAGCACTAGCTCAAGTATAGGGTGGAGGGTGAATTATTGAGTTCAAGGCTCACGGTGTTTAACTTATCAATATAAAAAAATTAAAAAAAAATTCTATAGTGAGAGAGAGAAAATATTCTGTCTCAAACCTGTGAACCTACTTGATAAAATTGAATTTGCTTTGTTCTATTATATGCTGGAATCTGGGTAGCTCAATAAAACCAAATTATAACCAGATAATCATAAGAGTTCAATTCGGGTTGCGGGTTAGCTCATTTCAGGTTGTTATGTGTATCATAGCATTTCTGCTTTCAGTAACATTGATTTCAGTTGAAAATTAGCAACGTCCATATTCCTTAAGCATTAACAGTTGAAAATTAGCATGAGCTAATTTTCTCTTTTCAGTGGATATTTCCTACCTTTGTGATTGAATATTTTATTTGATTTCAGTATCCACCATTCTACATAAATTGGTTGCGCTTATCTATTTTAAATTCTCATGTTTTTCTGTAGCTGTGCTGCTTAAATTCTGTTATTAGAAGTCCGCACTATGTTCTTCAGTTGGAAAATTTCGTTTTCTTTAAATTCTTTAGAAGAAAAAATGTGAACCTATTCTATTATTGATTTTAATTGCAGAGAACCATATCTTCTAGTAGCTTAGGATCCAGTAATGGGAATCCTGTAGAAGTCAAAGTGGAGAATGCTGGAAGCTTAATTGATTTTGATGCTGATCCTGGACCTCCACTTGCTGCAGCAGTTCCACAAACACAACAGATTTCAATGACTCAACCCACTGCACATCCAGCAACTTCTAACAATGACAATAATTGGGCTTCTTTTGATGCTTTCCCTGAGGCCAAAGTATCTCAAGCCCCATCAAATGTGAATACATTTGAATCCGTACTTTCACAATTATCAGTCTCAGCATCTGTGCCTGGTCATGTTTTTGGAACTTCTGGTAGTGCTGGTTCTCCAGCTGCACACACTGGCAACATGACAATATTACCTATTACTGGTGATTCCGCTGTTGCATCGGTAGGGAACACACCTGCGTTACCTTTTACTGCTGGTGCTCCTGTTACTGCACCAATAAGTAGTTTGTCAATGTTTCCCCCTGGTGCACAAGCAATTTCACCTGGATTGACACCGATATTGCCTGTCAATGGTAGTAATTATGTTGTCAAAGTTCCAGGTTCCGGGCAAGGGCCTCATATGCAGCATCAACAACCGTCGTTCTTTCCTGCTACTGGTAGTCAGTCAACTGCTCAACAATTTACAACATCTGTTGATTTAGGTACAAGCAATCAGGTGAGCTTATGGTGTGGTCTTCACAATTTGTTATTATTGTTTCTTACAAAGTGGTTTTTCACCTTGTTGCTTTGTGGGCAATTTGGTAGCAGTGGAATTCATCACTTAACACTAATGCACAAGGCCCTTCAAGTAATCCAGTTGCACATGCATCCCCAGCTGTCTCAATACCACCACATTTGCCCGCTTCTATTGATGTGTCACAACCTTCTGTTGTGGAAGTAAAATCAAGCACAAGAAGAGAACTTCCTGCGGTAATTGTCTTCTTACTGCGCTTTATGTTACATCTATATTAATTATATGTATGAATTACATATGTTATGATAAACCTTGATGCATCTGCAGGATCTTTTCGCTGCAACCTATTCATCTTTCCCTGCACCAGTTCCAGCATGGCAAACTGGTCCACCCCATGGTATGGGGTTCAATATGCAATACAATGCAGCACTGGTAAAATTGAATCTCTGTCTTACCAAGTCTTTGATGCAATGAGATGTATAACCCCTTAAGTACATCACTAATACTCAAGTTTCTAATCATTCTTGCAGTCAGTGCCAACTTTTCAACAGCCAAAAACTACAAATCCATTTGACTTCAACAGTGAACCTCCTCTAGTTCAAGCCCCAACGGTATGTGATTTCAATTCATTCAAATTGATCCCATCCATTGCTACTGGTTGTTCTTGGTCTTATTTGGATTAATCGTTATGTAATTGTTTTGACATGTTAACTGGTCAGGGTAGACTTGTGGAAAGGGCAATTTGAGCTGGTAATAAATTTATAAACATAATGCTTGGATAGTAAATTTAGTTTAGACTGGACAATTTTTTCTTTATGATGCTACACTTGGAAGTTGGAGATGGTTAATTACTTGAAGAGTTCTCAGTTTTGTCTTTTCATTTTGGTCTACTTGGATCTTGTAAAAAAAAAGGGAAAAAAAGAAGAATAAGCTTCATCTACTTCATCAATAAGATACCAGTTCACTTGATCTGTTAGGTGAAATTAATACTGATGCGCCTTTTTCTGCTGAGAAAAAAAATTTATCCATTAGTTACAGACTTTCCTTGTGTGTTTCTCGTGATGCAGTTTCCTTCAATGGCATCCTTGCAAGGTGCTCTACCAAATGTCCCAGCTGCTTCAGGCATAATACGTGCTTCCAGCTTTGGCACTCCATCGTCAGCATGGATGCAGCCCCAGGCATCATCTTATGCATCAACTTTGCCTCCCCAGGCACCACCTTATGCATCAGCTTTGCCTCCCCAGGCTCCACCTTATGCATCAGCTTTGCCTCCCCAGGCACCACCTTATGCATCAGCTTTGCCTCCCCAGGCACCACCCTACGCATCAGCTTTGCCTCCCCAGGCACCATCTTACGCATCAGCAATGCCTCCAAGTATATACCCTTTTTTTTTTTGGAAAAAATAATTCCCCTCCATGCCTATGCTCTCTCTCTCTCTCTCTCTCTCTCTCTCTATATATATATATATATATATATATATATATTATGCTCTTCCATATGCTGAACGCTGCTTTTTGAAAACCTCAGGTGCATACATGGGGCAACAAATACCCAGTAACATGCCATATTCCAGGTAACTGCCTCTAATACCTAATTTTAGCATTTAAAGTGACTGTTGGATATCAATTAGTTTGCTAATTGATTGACAGCGATTTGCATTGTTTTTGTATCACTTATTCTAGTATCTTTGCAGGCATCAAGGAGTAGGGGGCTTTGGCAATGATGGGGCTGCTTTCGGCTCCTTAAATATGGATCAGCAGCTGGCTGGCAGATTCTCAGCACCTGCAACCCCAAATCCTTTCTCATCTGTTGGTGGAAACCCATTTGGATAAAATATGAAAAGGAAAGCGTTTCTGACCCCATTTAGGTCAAGCATCATCTTGTTGCTCCCTGTCAAGTTGCTGGGTGTAAAGTTTTGGTGTCTGTGTTTTGTGGTAGCTTTGATATCCAGGCCAAGGAGAGATTTGTTCTGTTCACCCCGGGGCAAAAGTCAACTGTCACATGGCCATGTAAGATTTGTTTGATGCTATAACAGAATGAATGAGAGAGAGAGAGAGAAAGAGAGAGAGAGAGATAGGGATAGGGATAAGGGAAGAAATTGAGAGAGAGAGAGAGAGAGGAGTAATGATTTAAAGTAGGCAAGGAGGCCGTGGAGACGTGGGTCTATATTTTGTGCGGGCATAGTGTTAATTGGTATTTTAGTGGTCCATCGGGTGATACACGTGTTTATTTGCTGCCCCTATAAGCTGTATTATTTCTCTCTGTTGTATTGTATGATTTTGCGATCTCTTCATCATTGTGGTGAGCTCTTCGAGTCTGGAAATTTATGAAACAATAAATAAATTATGTTATAGTGGAGCAGAGTTGTATTCTATTATGATTGAATTATAGATGAATTGGTTCCGTTTGTTAATGTTTCTTTAGGTATTTTTTTTTGTTTTTATTTGAAAATGTGTTCTGATGTAATATAAACGTGAAACTAGTTTTGGGTTTGTTAATAATCAAAGGAAAACGTTTTATTAAATTAAGCTGATTTTTCTTCCAGTCAGTTTTTATTTGGCCTTCATCTAATGTGTGGTGATTGAACTCTATAGAATCATATGATCTTTTAGGTCAGACTCGTACACGCTTCATTGTATTGGACAATATAGAGTAGTACAATGACTGAATATGAAGCTTTCTTTTAATTTTAATTGTAGAGAGTGAAATACATCCGACGAGAAAAGGAATTGCAGCCGAGTCCTTGGTATGCGCGGATTGATGGATATGAGGGGCCTCTCTATTTGGGTAAGTCTTCTTTTCATATAGAGTAATATTATTCACTCTCACTTTTTCACTCATTTTCGTACCTTTATTTTTTTGGGTGGTTTTTAGAACTACCATTAGATTTGGGATGAGTTTTTATTTGAATAAAATGGTTTTTAAAAGTTATTCAAAAAAAAAAGAAAGGTTTTAAAAGTCATTTAAGGGAGTGAAAATGGGTGTTGAAAAATGGAATGTATGTACCATTATTCTTCCCGAAATGTAAGACGAACAACAAAGCACAAAGCACAATTCAAACGGCAACGTTCCCCAAGTCCAATGCACGCATAGCACATCTTACTCTATTCCATTTGTAGGAAAATTTTGCTCTTCCAAAAAATATTTCGCCGTTGAATTGAAAAATGATGTCTCTTGGACATGTAAAAAATACATACTTTTTTAATAATAGGGACAAAGTTAAAATATTTTATAAAAAAAAAAAAATGTGCATTTCACATGCTATTAAAAAAGTATATGCTTCTCACACGCTATGATAAGGGATGTCATTTTTATAGATTGGGTTGAAGAAAGTTTCTTCAACCCAATTTGAAAGAAATTTTTGTCCGCATGACGTTGCCCCTCCCAACCTTCCCTTCAGTTTGTCCCTCTACGAGTTTGTTATGTTATTTTACAAATGTTTAAAGCTTTAAAGCTTACTTTAGTAGCAGTAGGGCCATGCCTAGCTCTTTGATCATGTAATAAGACTTTGATGCATGTTACATCATTCTTTCAACTATTTTTTAATTTTAATTTTTTTTCTTTTGCAAATTTAATAAATCTACCAGTATATTTATAAATTTATGTGGGTCTCACATAAATTCAATGATATATTCACCCATTTAATACATGGAAATGGGTAAAAACTAGAATGAAAATGATTTTTATCATTTTTTAAGACTTTTTGGACTTTTTACGCATGTTTCATTTATTTATAATAATACTAATATGCTAAAAAAAAAATTAATATTTGGTTTTGAAACTAATGGGGGTGGCCGGACCACCCCCATTAGTTTTTTATAATTATTTTTAATATATATATATATATATATATATATATATATATGTATAATATTTTATTATTATTTTTATTAATTAGAAAGATGTCATATTTATGTCTTCAGATCCTAACTATTAACTAGATATTCTTATTGGACTGAAGAGGATCCTATTCCGTAATAAAGAATCCGAAGAATTTATTTTGAGATTGTGAATATAAAGATATTTATATAGCCCGAAAAGATATGTTGGAATAGATTTAATTCAACTAAGAACCTTTCAGGAATTTTTTTTCTTTCTTGGGGGTTATGAAAAGTTTCAATTAATTTATCTCGTTACAGTAATGGGCCAAAACATGATTTTCTTTAGTCTTTTTGGGATTCGGTCTTATATTAGGAGGTATAGAAGTAGTATTACTTATCAACCCAATTTATTCTGCTTTTTCATTGGGATTTGATCTTGATTGTCGATCTTTATTCTTTATTTTATCAGACTCTCTAAAATATTACAAACAATTTTAATCTTAGAAGTATCCGAATTTTTCATTTCAATAATCAAACAAACGGAACCAAAAAGAAAAAAAAACTTTGTTAGAGAGATTGCATCTCAAAGTTGTACAGCCAGCCAGAGTGGAAACCGGCGAGCCCATTGCTCTTAAATGTAATTTTTTTAGAGAGAGAAGTGCGCAATGGCTGTGACAAAAGGAGTTAAGTAACAGAGTTTATAGTATACAGACCAACATGACGGTGAGGTATGAATAGCTCATTTCCATTGGTGCGGGCTCGAATTTTCTACATTCAGACAAATACAAAATAAAGTAAAAGTGCTGCCTCAAAAATTGACAATTGGATCAGCAGTTGACTTTTCACACCAATTAAACGAATTTGATCACAACCCATCATGGACCACCCCCTTTTTTTTCGGTTAAATAATATCTTCTTGTTCTTTGAAGAAAGAATATTCATTAGCATCTGAAATCTCTATGGTTCTATATATAGGAACATTCTTAGTTAGCTCTCTTAGTCAAAATTTGGTTAAATTATACAAAGACAAGCTCCATCACGTTCTCTATTCTCCTCTCCATTTTAGGACATCTCCCCATATTTGGAGAACAAAATACTTTTTCAACTCAATTTTTTAATGTTTTTATATTTATCCCAACACTTCCTCTCTCCCTCATCTCTCCTTCTTTCACGCCATCCAGGAACCTCAGTGTATTGGATAATGAAGGGGATTTGTGACCGTATAGTGTTGTAGTGGGGTTTGCTGAGTTGTTTTGGTACTAATTCTTTGGCTTCTCTTTGTTGTTTGGGAGGAGTATGGGTTTGTGGGGTGCTTTTGAGAGTGAAAATAGATTAAAAATTATATTTAAATAGAATAGAGTAAATTCTAAAGAGTTTATTATTTGATACTTTTGCATAGATATTTAGTTAAACTACAGAAAGTAGGTTTTTAAGCCAAATTTTAGCAAAAAGAATAAAAAGTTCATTGACAATGCTCTAAGGTATATATTATGCTCTGACAGTGAAGTAGTTACAACAAATAAGATGGATATCATCTCCCAGGTAATATGGATAATTTGTGTTTTCTTTACCCTTTTACCCTTTGCTTGGAGCCAGAGGATTGGATATCTTCTTGAGTATACAGCAGAGTTCCTTTCCTATCTGAAAAGGGGTGAAGGATTCCCATATGCACAATAAATGAATGGGCAATGGCAAAAATATTTGGACATTTTCTCCACATTTTATGTGGATTCAGCTGCTTGTCTGCTCTTCCATATGATTGGAGCCACCAGCATCCATACTGTCAAAAGCAAAACTCACACTAAGAATTCTGTCTTTGTTGTGACAAACTATAATAAATCAGAACGTTGTAGTCCAAAATGGCTTATAATTAATCCAACTCTTTTGACAACATGATCCTCCTTGGAATAGCTTCATGTTTTGCATTTGGTGTTTGTTAAAGTACTTACAGTAAACGCAGACTGCCAACCACTCATTCACTATTCTGACCCATGTGCTGGTCCAACCCACATCAATAGTCCACCTGTAGAAGATCAAGGGGGAGGAACATATCATTTCCTTGCCATGTTCAAACTTATGTTGCTAAGAAACATATAGATCGAAGTAATAATGAACTTAATTGAGAAAAAAAAAATAAAAAATAAAAAATAAAAAGGAAGAAGAAGAAGAAGAAAAGAAAAAGGTACTTTGGCAAGTGATATGATTTTAGTGACAATAGTTCTACATTTTGGGTAAGACATTGCTTTAGTCAGGTTGAAAAAGATTGTTGTCAATGATCCATAAACCGAGAGAATGTATGTTGTTAAGAAGACAAGAATTTGGAATGGGAATCACATAAAGGTCAATTTAATAGTGGAAGAGGCTTGTCATTGGATTTATTAGCACCAGAAATAGAATAATACGAGAACCTACTTTCTCATGGCATGATGGGTGTTCCAACCAATCAATAGCATTGCAAAGTACATTGCCCCTGTGGCAAAGACAAAATGGAAGAAGCCATAACCATATGGAACGTCTTCGTCTCGTGTTTCATCCTTCCTGAACTGCAGCAGTTGTCAGATACATCTTGGAGGAAATGTTGGTAATCAGTTAAGAGGTTGATTGAGAATATGAAGCAAACCTGAAAACACTTGGAATCTATGCCTGTTGAAAATGTTGCAATGACCATTGCAAGTACAGCAACAACAAAGCTCTGTTAACATACGACTGTCATTGTCAAATTGGGAGGAAACTATTTTGCTAAGACAGGCAAAGGCGGGATTTTCAGAATAAACAATTAATATTTAATAAAATCAGCACTTCACTTATCAAAATGTGGAAGTACTTTTTATGAAAAATCAAGAGGGTCAAGGCACATATCACAAACAAAATTCACCATGAGCTGACTATCATAAAAGCCTGAGTTCCAAACTACTAAAAAGACTTATGAAGAATCCAAATACTACGTACTATGATCGTAAGCCAGTCTGTTTTGTCTGTAGCTTCTGCCTTCCTGTTGCAATTTCCTCCTACTGGTTCACTGTATAGATGGATAAGTTTTAATTTTAATAAAAGAAAGATGTCAAGGTAACGGAGATTTTCTTAAAGCAATAAATCAACAGAAATCACAAATGAACCCACACAAAGCTTCTCTTTAAATTTCAATTGGCTTTGTTTAAGCAGTTGGATGGTGAATTTAGATTCTGAAGCCAACTTCAAGGGCGATATCTTTTTAACAGAGATAACATTAACTTGGGAAGAGGTGAGGGCACCACTTCTCACTTTTTTTTTTTTTTTTTTTTAAAAAAAACAAAAAATTATTATCATTTACCATTTTGTTTATGTCAGAAGTGAGCAATGGGCTACACAATTGGGCCCTCCCCAATATACCCATCAACTCCCCAACCTCATGAGTCTTGATTGGCAATTCAAAAGAGCTTTCATTTAAACTACAACTATAAGGGGGGACAGTATCAAACATTAACTTATACTTAAAATAAAGCAACAAAAGATTGGAAATCATGCCTTCTAATTGCACACCAACAGATGAATACCACATAGAGCCCCATGAGCGCTGGTGTCAATATGCCAGCATTCACCTGTTTCAGGCAAAGATTAGAAATTCGGACACCAAATTAGGTTAGAATATGGATGAACTGAACAACATAGTGATGGCTAGAACTCACTTTTGGGTGAAGAGAGACACTGGTCATGAGTTGGAGGAGTACCAAGGTCCAGGTAATGAAGAAAATGTTGAGGAGGCAAGATGGCTCTGGTGCATACCAAATGTACATCAAAATGATCCCCACCAAGCATACAACATATGCAGTAGTTGCCAGTAACATCACATGGATTTGGCTGCAGTGATGATGATATGAGCAACCCGGTAATTATTGTTTCGATAGCCAAAAGACCACACATTTACATTTCATTTTGCAAGAAAGCGTTAACTAGTGTGACAGTTGAATGGCAGCAAACAATTTATAAAATAAGACATCTTAAACTCCTTTTGTCACATACTATCTTGGATATATCAAAGACTTATTTATGAATTTGTAGAGTTTTGTCAAGCTAAAACAACATAAGCATATTTCTTATCTCAGCACTTGCCCCACTGAAGGAGGCACTATGTCTAAACATATACAATCTACCAATCAAGACTACAAAGCACACAAACGAAGAGTATAAAATAAATACAGTTTAGATTATTAGATAATATCTCAAGCAAACTAACTATATATGACAATGCATCAAATAGGGCATGACACAACGATTGCTTGAATGAAGAGTCTTACCATCTTTCTGCATGCTTGTCAGACTGACAACAATCATTCAGCCACATAATGAAACTGATTATGCTTATCAGTTGAATTACAAGAAATACCCTGAAAAAGAATTTGCAAAAACTTTAAAAATCTCGATATAATTTTAGTGACTCAATTAAGATGAAAATGCTTATATCTTCAACTCCCAGTGCAACACATTCTATGTACATGATCTGAAGACACGATTATATAACAGGAATCATAGATACCCGGCACCAAAATGTGAGACCTCCCCTGTCAAAAGAAAAAAGTATTGTGTCAGAGGCAAGACACTGGCTAATTAAAAAGTGCAACAAATTCGAGATCTATCATTAAAATCAGTTCAAGAAAAAACTAGAGGCTTGCTGGGAAATGGGATTGCACTAACCATAGAGCTGGATAATGGCAGATGGAAGCAAAAGAGGGATAATGGTGAAGCCAATCCACATAACAATCTTGACAGACCACCATCCAGAATGCCATGAATTTCTGGGCTCATCCAACTTCGAGGTACCAGCCGTTGAAAGAAACATTGTGATAAAGAATGTCTGATATAGTATTAAGGCTCACTTGATCTATTTGGGGGGGGAAAAACAATGAAGATTACAGGACTAAAGGCAATAGCTAACACAGTGCAGCTTCTATCTTAAAAATGTAGGTAAACAGCTGCACATATCAATTTAGGGACACCATAGTTGTGAGATACAGACCGCATAAATTTGATTCACATTATGCTCTGATCAGAGATAATATAAGTTAGCAGGCTTTCGTCCAACAGAAAATATCAAGACAAGCCATTATTGAGAACTAAAGCGAATTCCATGCATTATTGAAAGGATACAAAGCACCCCAAGCTCACTCGCAGAACTCCTTCGGCACCCAAACAGTCTTTTAAACCTTTGCATCCCTTTAATCCTGAACCACACCCCAAATGTGCGTCAACATCATGTAACGATGGTCTGGCCAGCATAAAAAATTATCAAAATGGTCTATGCTGTTTTACTTGAGTAAGGACTTCACCAAAACTTTAAGTGCAATTAAAGCATAGGCCAAAAAAGTTTTCCTTTTAAATCTCCACCCCAATTCATATGAATAAACGCCCCACACATGGAGACAATTCAAAGAGTATAAATTTGTGTCATTATACTCTCCATTGTAACCAATGTTACCATGGATAAGTTTGCACATGTCAAGCATGTATTTCAAATGGTGCCTTCTCAAATTTGTTATGATTGTGCGATCCAATGGCATTCATTGCCCACAAGGATGCCCAGTTTGCAGCCTTGAGAAGGAAATTTATATTCGTATTACTCATTATGTAGAAGACAGGCTTGAAAGTCCTAAGAACCCCTGATCAAACACACCAATATCTACAAATGTACAAATTATCACTGGTCATTATTATCTGAAATTGAACAAAATGAGGACATGTAAGTTTCTCGAGCAATCTTACTCTCCATTTCCGTCAAGGCGCTGTGGCCAAAATCCCGAGCAGCCCATGCTAGAAGAGTTGAAACTAGAAAAATCAAGGCGTAGACATATCTGGCCATCCAAGGATTGGACCCATTGCGGAACTGGCAAAACCATGAGGAGTCCTTCAATGCTGAGGGACTCTCATTGCTGCTGCTGCTTTCACCGCTCTCCATTTCTACCACTTCAACCCGGCAATGCTCTTTGTGACACAGAGCATAAAATGGAGCAAAGGGAAATCCCTCAAGGGGATTTCTTGATTCAGCTAGTTTCTCTTTCTCTGCATTGCAGACATTTACGTACCGTTACCTAAACGTCAAAACTAAAAAATGGGTTACTAACTTTATTCACAGAAGGGGCTAATTATGGTTTTAGTAATTAAATTGTCTTTAATCTCAGCACACGCTACAAAAGTCTACAACTGCCGTAGCACTTTTTGATTTTAGCCCTCTGTCCAAGGCAATAGCATATATGGCAACGTGCTTGTTTGTACTAAAGCAGCTGCTCTAGATCTGCAATGTAATAATGCAACAAACAAACAAACAAAAAAAACCATAAAAGTCTTAGCTCCTATTCCTATGGATGAATGCAAGACTTAAATATCATTTTAGGGTATTGGGTAATTTTGTTATTCATTTCTGACCCAACAAAATTCATTAAGAAAATAAATTGACGAGGTTAATCATGTGCGAGCATGATCATCGGAGTTCTTGTTGCACCCTCTTAGAACACACAAAATCACAGACAGAGAGAGAGAGAGAGGAGATCCCGAAATGAATATTTCCTAATTTCTATAACCGTCTGTATATACGTGCAGTGCACGGCGGGAGCGTTGGTTGATACAGGTGGGCATGCGTTCCTACTTGGAATGGATGGATCTAATCAGAGCCGTGGAATCAGCGGAAGCATGCGTGAGACAGCCCCCAGCTTCAGGGGATGAGTGTTTTTTTGTGAGGCACTTTATTTAGGACCCACTTTTACGTATAAATAAAGAATATTAGGCTTACAAATACATTTTTTTAAAAAAAATTACAAATTAACGTGATATAACATAATTAAATATGAGATAAATTTAAATTTTAAGAAACCAATCATCAATTTATAAAAGAAATTTTATAAAATATATTTGGAAACCTAGCGTTTTCCTACACAAATACACATGACGCACACACTTGATTGAGCGGAGAAGAATCCAAGTTTCACCGAACTGGTAAGCTCCCCCCCGCGGGATGCGTGCAAGCATTAGCCACCAGGGTTTGTTAATAAAGCCACTGTTTTCTTGTTGTTGTGTACAATTCCTCTCTTTTGCCCCGAAATTCCTTACCTCAAACTCTACAATTTCCAGGACGCTTATACCCTCACTTTCGAAGCCACTCTGTGAGCTAACAGAATCAGTTTTCGGTAAGCATAAGGGTAAGCTTGGTCATTTAGTCGTTACACTTGTTAAGTGTGGTTTTACCAACTTTTCTTTTTCTTTTGTGGAGCAGAGGAAAGAGACTGCAAAAGAAAGCAAACTGATTCTTTGCTGCTCTATTCCTCAGAAATTGTTCAATAACTCAAAATATTACTTGAAAATTGTTTGTTTATTGACATAAACGATAAAAATTAAAAAGATGACGAAAGTTTTAATGGCTTACAGTCTTACAAAGGATGATGATCAGATTCAGAACTCATCTGGATCAAAATTCAGGTTTATTTATATTATTTTCCTTTCATTTTCTCAGCAGCCAAACGGAGCATTATGCTGGAAAAAAGCATTTGAAATATGCCATAGTCATAGATATTTGAACGCCATAGAGAATAAACGAATCAAACTTTGGACGTGAAAGCCAGAGGAGTACCGATGTTTTGGATCACAAAATATGATTAAAATTAAAATTTGGCATTGTAGGAAATCCTATTCATATATGATTGTGAAAAGAAAAAAAGAAAATG
This sequence comes from Corylus avellana, assembly GCF_965113065.1. Taxonomy (NCBI): domain Eukaryota; kingdom Viridiplantae; phylum Streptophyta; class Magnoliopsida; order Fagales; family Betulaceae; genus Corylus; species Corylus avellana. The sequence goes on along the minus strand of NC_142500.1, from coordinate 3,616,028 downwards.
CATTGAGAGACATGCAAGATTTTGAAGCGAAAAGGCATATGTACCTGTAAAAGAGTGGGTGAAGCCCGAGATCAAAGACGATGACAATGGGAGTTTCTTCGAGAAGCTCCCGCTTCAATCTCTCTAAAGAACACAAGTGAGGGAGATTTTCCAGTTTCGTTTGTCCTTTAGGCGCTTTAAATGGTTTTATTAGCGGAGAGAAAGAGAGACAGAGATTGCTTTTGGGAGGTTTACTTGGCTTTCGTTGCTTGCTTCTCTTTCCCGCCGTAAGCTTTAATGTACCCCTTCTGACCGTATCGTATCTATCAAGCCTTTTTTTTAAAAAAAAAAAAAAAAAAACAACAAAAACTAATTAGCATCTTCTTCGATTTGTTAGAATTAACTTGAAAAAATCCATATAAAATTTATCTATTTCTATTTTCTTGTGATTTAATATTGTAGGACAGAGTTTTCCTTCAAACTGGGTTGGAAGAATTTCCTTCAACTTAGTTTATAAAAGTGACATGTGTCCCTTGAACATGTGAGATGTACATGAGTTTTTAATAGCAAAGACAAGGTTGGAATAAATTTTATTAGAAACTCATGTGTATCTCACATGTTATTAAAAAAAATAGATACATGTTACTTTTATATACTAGGTTGAAAGAAAATTTTCCAACCCAGTTTAGAGGAAAACTCTATCCAACATTGTATCAGAGCCAAGGGTTCCCAATCAATTTACGTTCAATTTCAATTAAGGGTTCAGGGTTTCAATAAGTGCAATTTTAAAAATTGCGTTTTTGAAATCGTCAAGTTTTAAAATCACAAAAGCGTTTGATAAAACATGTTGAAAATATATATATATATTTTCAATATCTTTTACAAATGCAGTTTATTATTGCGAAATCGCAATTACAAACGCACCCTAAATATTTTACGTGTTGGGCCTCACATCTTCTTATTAACTTAAGCTTTTAAAACAAGTGATCATTCAATATATATAAACTAAAAATTTAGACAACAAATGGCTTGCGATCTCAATTATTAATTTCTAACTTAATTTGGCCCAAACTAACTTAATTATCCCGTGTACCCATCGATTGGCAATTCCTAAGATGCTAATGATGTTGGGCGCTGGTGATTTTCTGCACAAGAGGTTGGAGGAAATTATATAAGTTTAATCTATTAAATTAATTTTTATATGTATTTTTTAAATTAGAAAACCTTGTCTAGTGATCATATAAGTTTATAAGTAAAGAGTAAAGACCGCCGATCGAGAGAGCAAGAGTCCAACAAAAAAGAAAAGGGAAATAAACATTTGTGTATATACATATATTTGTATGTATTTTCTTTATATATATAAAATTTGTTCTAGGTATTACTTGGGCGGGAGATGTTTATTCATTCATGTTCCACCGCCAAAGTTATGGTCTGATACATGCTTAACATAATTATGTTTTCTTACCCATATAATGACTATGATTTTAGCATGGTTGAAGGCAATCTTGTTTCCAACCTGCTTTTTCTTTTTGCCATGGAAATTTCATGGAATAAAATTTTCTTTAAATTGAGTTGAAAATATTTACATCAATTTTATTTATTAAAAATAAAAATAAAAACAAGTACATTTTTATTTTGAGAAAAAAAAAAAGAAAAAGAAAGCTTTACTCTTCAGAAAAATAATCTCAGTGTAATTCATGAAACTTTGACTTAAAGATACATTAATTGACATAATCAGAATAAAACTTTTCTTGGTGGCATGCAGCTTATGTCTACGCATGTTTTTAATGGGCCCACTAAATAGCTCCATGTCATGAAAGAAAAAAGAAAAAAGAAAAATAATAATAATAATAATAATAATAATAAAAGGAAGAAATCATTGAGGAGTTTCAAGTTTGCGACTATTTTTTATTTATTTATTTTTGTTTCTGACAACTATTTTCTCTATTAAAGGATTGGTGGTACTTGAGTAAAAAAATAAGAATGAAAAACCTCTTCTTAGGGAGTGGGAACTATGATTTTAGATTAAAATATAAAATTGAAGAAAAATTAATTAAAAATATTAATAATTAATTTCTAATTATTTATATAATCGTGAATAAGTATATATAGCAACCTAAATTATCTGGGACAACCGCCTTCCTTTTTCATCCGGTCAAACAAAATCAGCGACTTAATAGCATTGTCGCAGTCAGCATACGCGCCAAGCCAATCATCACCGCCAACGTTACAAAAGGTCCCTCTTTCACATTTTAACAAACAGTTGATGAGCATCATGAATTGCCCTCCATTTTGCATACATGTTGTCCACAAGCACAGCACAAACAAAATGTTCCAACTCCAAATCATATTTCAAAGCAATTTCAGGAATCATTCTACCCATTTGGAGCTCCGTTGTATCCCTACAAGCCCTTATGATCAGTTATCACAAAAGGCATTGTATAATTATCTCGAGTAATCTCCCTAAATGTCCCAAAATTGTTCATTTAATCACCAAACATAAATTAAAAAAAAAACATTTTTAAAAAAAATGTTCATATAATCACCGACATATGCGTGCTTTTCCTTATAATACGTACTTTGATATGATCAAGGAGAGGAAAGGCTAATCATTGAAGCTCCTATGAGAGGCTTTTCCTTAGAATATTTTGATAACTCGTAAAAAAATAGTAGTACCAACATTTTGTGTGACCGTCCACCAACCTTTTTCTTTTCCCTTCAACTTCTCTCCCACTATGGCATGATAAGAACCAAAATAATGACACAAAACAAAACAGAGCACATGACAATCGAGAGAAAGTAAAGTAGAATGATCACCGGCAGGACATTCCAGCAACAAAGCAAACATCAAGACAGAAAATCCAGTGAAGCAATCCTAGCTGCCCACTCTCACTATGTTAACGCCTTTTTCTTCTTAAATTTAATTTAATTACAATCACTAATATTAATACAATGTGCATACTTCCCTTCTAGCGGTGGGTATCCGTAGGGTCATTTTCACCTACCGAACCGTGAAATTCAGTTAAGTTTATTAATTAACCGACCTCATATTGATAATGAATAGTTTCGATTTTTTCAGTTAATCGGTTAGTCGATTAACAAGTGGTCGGTTAAGTCGGTATTAAGTTTTTATGTTAAAATTTATCAACTTCCTTGTAAGTACATATTTAGTAAAGTATATGCTTTATAAATGAAAATAAAATAAAAATAAATAAATTCATGGAACACGGATCAAAAGGACAACCACAAATCAGCAAGACAAAACAAAGAAGAAAACCTACAAGATAAAATTCAAAATTCATATGCAAAATCGGTTCAGTTGATTAATTGTCTGTTAACCATAAAAAAAAAAAAACAAATGCCGCTTATCGAACTGATATGAAGTCGAAACAATATTTTTATTTCACCTACCGACCACCAAAAGTCAGTTGTTGGTCGGTGATGGTTCGGTAGCAGTCAGTAAACAGTAACGGTTTGATTTGCCTACCCTTATTCCTTGGGACAGAGGGAGGGGGGACTAGCATAGACCATGTCCCCCCCCCCCCCCCCTTTCTTAAATTTAATTTAATTACAATCACTAATATTAATACAATGTGCATACTTCCCTTCTAGCGGTGGGTATCGATAGGGTCATTTTCACCTACCGAACTGTGAAAAGTCAGTTAAGTTTATTAATTAACCAACCTCATATTGACAATGAATAGTTTTGACTTTTTCAGTTAATCGGTTAGTCGATTAATAAATGGTCGGTTAAGTCGATTACAAGTTTTTAGGTTAAAATTTATCAACTTCCTTGTAAGTACATAATTAGTAAAGCATATGTTTTATAAATGAAAAAAAAAATAAAAAAATAAAAAAATTCATGGAACACGGATCAAAAGGGCAACCACAAATCAACAAGACAGAACAATAAGAAAACCTACAAGATAAAATTCAAAATTCATATGAAAAATCGGTTCAGTTGATTAATTGTCTGTTAACCGTAAAAAAAAAAAAGCCTCTTATCGAACTGATATGAAGTCGAAACAATATTTTTATTTCACCTACCGACCACCAAAAGTCAGTTGTTGGTCGGTGATGGATCGGTAGCAGTCGGTAAGCAGTAAATGATTAATTTGCCTACCCTTATTCCCAGGGACGGAGGGAGTGGGGACTAGCATATACCATGTCCCCCCCCCCCACCTAACTCCTAAGAAAAAAAAATTAAAAAATTATAAGGTACTGGTCCCTAGCAGTTAATTTTTTTTGACTCTCAATCCCTATCCATGCTAATTTCTGACTCCATCCTTGCTTGTTCCCCTCCTCACTCCAATAGCATCTAAGTTACATAGTCCAATCCCTATCCATGATAATTTTTTACTCCATCCTTGCTTGTTCCCCTCCCCACTCCAATAGCATCTAAGTTACATAGTCCAATAGCATGTAAGCTTATTATTATTATTATTATTATTATTATTATTATTGTTGTTGTTGCATTAGAGTAAGATCGTAATGGTTTTATATATATAATCGTATCGTATCATTTCAAACCACACCATTATTTTAAGATGAAAGATATATATATAATTTATAAATATCAAAACTACATCCTATTACAAATTGTCACTTCCCACCAAGAGGAGTATCAAGTGATAAAATAATTAAGAGCCAATAATAATTAGTCTAGTCAAATGGTGTCATGTATCATTTAAATTAATATATTTTAGCAAGTAATGCTATATAGTCATTTTTTTTCTTCTAATTAATTAATGCTATATAATCATTTGAGAGTGATACTTTTTCTTTAAAAGGAAAATTTCATATTTTTCGTAAACTAAAAAAGAGACATCTTACTTAGTAAGTAGAATGCTTAGAATAAAAACAAGATATATTATCTTTTATCCACACTTTGTATAAAGACAAGTGACGAACTGCTTTCACTAAACAGTAAGCTGCTTCATTAGCTTTCCTTCTAAGATGCCCTATAAATCATGAGTGTAAACAATTTGAGAGCGAGACTTACAAGTTATAACCTCTCCAATTAAAATAAATGATTTTGATCAAAATTAGTCATGCATTAATGCATATGTCATTGAAGGGTGGCCCATAATCATAAGGACAAGAATTCTCTCCATATTTTACTTGAAATGTAAATGAGTTATTTTATTACATTTAACGGTATACATGATGTCACATAATAAATATATTGCTACATCTTTTAAATAATGTGATATAACAGTTAGATGTAACAAAATAAAATACTAATTATAAAATAATTCTTTCTCATCTTTCTTGAAATAGAGAGGAATGGTCCAAATTTGTTCACCGGTAAGGGTGACAACTTTTAGCTACTAGCTAGCCGGCCGAACAACCATTGGCCCACCTTATAAAACACAAAGTACTTGTACATAAAAAAATGGTCTTAGGAAACGATAGCTGATTGGCTCTTTTCCAAAAGCAAAGCTTGAAGGATTGAATCATGGTTGCTTGCAGAATTATATCACATACTTTTACACAAAGAAACATGAAGATGATGTTTACATAATCATGTGGTCCATAAGCATTCACACCCGAATAGCAAAAAGTTATTTTGATTAGCTGAAATATACATTTGAATGAAAATATTATTGCATCTGACTAGTTATTTTAGCTTAAAAATTAGTAAGATATTATAGTGTTCACTAAATCAAATGTTTTAAAAAAAATTATATTTAAATAGAATATTAAAAGTAAGTAATTAAAATAAAAAGTAGAATATTTTTAAAAAGAATTAAAAAAAAATGAAAGAAGAAAATTGATTGAACCGAATGTAAAAGAATGAAAGAAGATTCTCAATCAATCGGTTCGGCGGAGCCAAGAGGAATCTTTGGTACTACTCCCTGCTTTTGACTAGGCCCTGTTTGGTAAACAACATGAACTTTACAAGGCACTGTTAATGTTTGGTGAAGAAAAAAATGAGTGTAATAATTAATATAGAAAAATAAAAAAGTAGTATTAAAAAGTGAAAAATTTTTGTTTTGTAGTGATTTTTTATTTATTTAAATAATAATAAAAAATAAATAATATGATATAAAAAGTAAGAATATGAGATGAATAATATAGTGGTATTTGGTGTTGTTTGCCCAACACCACCTAATACTCTCTTTGTTTTTTCTAACTATTTGGCTACGCAAGAATGTCGTCAAAGGGTGGCGACATTCCGCCTTTGGCGACATTCCGTAATTTAACGACAACGTTTCTATCACGTGCGTGCACGTGCTTACTACTTGTGCGGCTGTGCCAAATGGCAATACAGTATTGTAAAAGAGTAGTGCTTTTTTGTTTATTCTTGTTTTTGCTTTTTATTTGTTTTTTCCTTGTTTGCTTTTCTTTTTTAACCCGTAAGTGAAAGGTTGATGTTACAACATTAACGTCAATCAAGGAGCCTTGTGCTCTTAAATCATGATCAACTTTATTATCAAAGTCCCTCCTCGTTGATTACTAATCCACTGTTCCCAGATCTTGATACTCTTTTTTTCGGCAATAAATTTTGTTAAGAAAAATTAGTACTGCTAAAAAAAAGATCCGTGTCTTTTCGGTGTTCTAAAATTCATGTGGCTCCTATAAATCTTTTAAAAAAGAGAAGATTTTTCTTTTAGCATTACTCAAAATAAACATGTAAATGAATGACGCTGATCAAGTCTGTCTTACATAGAAGGAAAAGAGATGAACAAGTAGTGGCTAAATGGGTTTTTAGGCACAGACGTATACGAATTATGATTATCTTTAGTTTAAATATCTAGTTAGTTATATTGGAGTGATATTTTACTATTTTTGTCTCATTAAAAAATGAAAAAATAAAAATACTCATAAAATATAACTAACTGAATACTTTTCAGTTTAAATGAACTTGAAACGATCATGTTCCAACCGCATACGGAGTGGACCCGACTAGAAGGAGCAAAACAAGTCATGGCATGGGGGGAAAGGGGGATTATTCGTTTCTTTTTCTTTTAAATAAAAGATAAAAGAAAAACTTGTAGATTGCTTCTTAGAGTTAGAACCCCAATAAACAAGTTTGGAGTAATGTTATTTGTCACATTTTTATTCTTAAAAAAAAAAAAAAAAAACTAATCTAAGAATTGGTTAGGACTACCACATTAATATTATAAAATAATTATAAAATAAAAATATAATTTCAAACATTTATAATTCGTTCGAGAGAATTGTAATTATTTATAGTATAGAGGTAGGAAGGGGAATTTATAGGTTGCCAATTGTGGAAGAAGGTGGCCTTTTAGGCTTGTGGTGCTTGGGCAGAACTCTTTGGGCCAGAGGTTAAACTGGGTTGCTGTGATTTTGCAAGTGTCTGCCTGGTTTGATGTAGGCTGGGCCTTTGATGTAGTCATGGGTACAAATTGGATGATTGGGCTGGCTAGAATTACTTGTTTGAAGTTTTAGGCTGAATAATTATTGCTACTATCATAAAGAGACCATGAAATAATTCGAGTCGGTAATTTTTTGACACGATTTTTAAATCTTAAACAAGTTTAACATAAAATTAATGAGTTAATGTTAAAGAGTATATAACCCGTTTAATCAAACGAGTCGGGTTATAATTGACTTATATAGTCTTATATTCATGTATTAACACGACCTAAACTTGACACGTAAACACAAATTATCACCTCTAAAAATATATGCTACTTATATAGTCTTGAATCCTTTATTTCTCACTTTTTTTTTTTGGTGAAAAAAAATTAATGTGACTATAAAAATATGGGTTAATAAAGCCGGGTAGAACATACCGTTGGAGGAAAGGTGTCAAATAATTGGGATTTGGTAGTTTAAGGCATTACTTTTATTTGTTTAGGGTTTTTTTTTTTAAAAAAAAAATTCCTGACAGGGTCAGTATTATGAGCAACACTTTATGGTGAGACATTAAATATGTTTTTACCTAATCACAGGCTGTCGATATAGCCCAAATTAAATGATAGGTGTGTCCCATTTGAGGTAATGAAAGCAGGTCAACCCAACTGGTTGCATTAAAATTTTGGTTACCTATTATGATGTGGAAAGCTTAACAAATAGCACAGCCCATGTGAGTATCACATCCTTGCGGCTCGGTGGGATACCTTTGCATCTTTTATCTTTTCATCTTATGGGTAGAAAAGGACAAGCACAAAAATCACAAACAAAATAAAATAAAATAGAACATAAAGGGGGCACAAATAGTGCTGAATATTTTCTCTTATTTTATGGGATTGATTTAAAAAAAAAAAAAACAAAAATCAAGTGAAATGAGATGAGGTGAAGGAGCATTACTCAAAAGGAAAAAAAGAAAAAGAAGACCAAATGCCAATTGTTGCAATGTAAAAAGGGAAAAATTGACATGGTAAAGGAAACTTTCATGGTGGGATTCACATATTTGTAGGGTCATGAGTGACATGACCTAAAATGCTTTGCATCTATGGTATTGGGAGAATTCAGCCACTCCTTTTTGTGCTCTTACGAATATTCCCATCATCGTAGGACAACTCAAGTCGTAGACGAATAAAATGAGTAAAGCTAAAAGGAAGTGTATGGTACAAGATCGGCAAGCATGCTACAAGAACTAGTATTATTCCTATCGAGTATTCTCATCCGACTTTTTATTTTTGGAGAAATTCTTACTTTAGAGAGTCATGCTCATTTTTTACTCTCCATCGGGCTCCTTATTTTGGGAAAAAATTTGTAGAGCATGAAGATGCTCCCCACTAGTAAGGACTACACGGTTCACTCCTCAAATCATATATATAGTTTGACATTTTCTCTTCTCACAAGAATAAATAAATCATTAAAAAATAATATTTAAATGGAAGAATAAAAGTGGATCCCTAATTTGAGGAGTCGGATGTAGGTGCTTTGAAAAAGTTAAAATGCTCTTACGGTATCAAAATTCCCTTTAATTAGAGATTATTGTTATTTCTCTATCTCCCTCTTTTTTATAAATAGAAATATGTGGAACCAAAAAAAAAAAAAAAAAACTCTTCTATTCAAGTAGGAAAGCCCTGCCGGAACGAAAGGGTTCTCTTGAGCGAGAAAGCCTTGCTCGGACAAAAAACCCCTCTCTCGCCGCTACAATTTTTGGGACGGGGATTATAACGATCACGTCGTCCTAATTGTATTTATCATAGAAAATCACAGGGCAGAATTGGGTGCAAAAGGCAAAAGTTTGTAATAAGAAGCTGTCCTTGTCCCTGATACACGCAGATAAGATCAGTGGACAAAAGTTGTTTATTCTTTTTCCTTTTTTTCTCCCCAAGTTATACAAGATTTTATAATTTTGATAAGAATGGTAAGTTGGTGGTATTTTTGGCAGGGATCACAGAAGAAAGTTTTTGTGCTCTTGTATTACAGTTTCCCCACGACCCAGAAATGAATTCCCTGCCAGAAAAGGACTAGTGGTAGAACCAACAGTCTCTGGCTATGCGTTGTCAATTTCATGGGCATTGAAGGAACTATAGGCAACCGAATTTGCCGGAGTGTAGGGCCCTTTGGAAAGGCTATCATTTACTCCTGATAAAGAGCTTCTCAATCTCGAGGAACCACCCAAGTTGTGCTCGACACCCTATACCTGAGCTTTACTTGGCTGAAGAAAGGAAAATGTTCAGAGAAATATTACACAGAATTTTCAAATTTACGCTCTCAAATGCTTACTCTGTAGCGATAAAAATTATCATTCAATTTTGATTTGATTATATAAGTATTTAAGGTAAGCTTTAGAATTTGTGTAGCATTTCTCAAATGTTTGAGCCCGGAAAGGAAAGAGTTGGCAACATCATTAAAAGGGATTGGGTGATGGAAACAAATGGTAGCAACTATGGTTGGTTGATGGTGGCGGGCCTTAGCCTTAGCAACTTTATGGTGATTTTTATGTTATGAAAGAGGATTTAATGTCATGATGAAGTTGGTTATGGAGGCAACAATGTCTCATGCTGGTGGTTGATTTTGTTTGATCTTGATTGGATTTTCTAGATTTTGTCCCCTAAAAGGGACATTTGAAAGAAAAGCACACTATAACACCACCAACCGGGCTTATTATAAGTTCTATGAAGGTAACGATCTGACAGAGATATGTTATGTGGGGAAACAGAAACGAGTAATACATATGGGTGGTCATTTGAGTTCTCATGTCGGGTTCTAATCTCCTAAAAAATTCATACTCCAACTATTTAAATAAACGGGTCAAATTCTTCATTCAGTTCATTAAATTTTGAATTGAGTTTGCAAGTAATATTAACAATTGCTAGCCCCTGTCGCATGTTAGATTCGATTTGTATCAGAATAAGTGTATAAACAATTAAGATTAATTAATCGAGTAAGCTTTTTCACCCTAATCAATTAATTTCGATTATGTCTAAATTAATATAGGCTATCACATGAGGAGTGCACAAGAACAGTGAAATAGTCAGTCAACAACACCAACGATTGAGGATGTCATGATGATGCAACCGAGGGGAAAAAATGCTGTTAAAAGGGTTTTTTCCCATGCTGCCTCAAAAACCTTTTTGTGGGCATAATCAGATGAAGATTTCGAATTCCAATGGAAAAGCGTGAGCGTGAAGTAAACAAGTTTGAATTCAAAATCTCGAACCAATATTAATGGCTGCACATGCTACTGATCCCAAGAATATTAATCTAATGAGAAAAGCTCAGCTCAGGTAGCACCAATCAAGGAATATGGGTGGCCACTCAGGTCCCCACAGATGTCTGCGACCCTGAGTGAAATTTCAGGAGAAGACTTTCATCTTTTAGATGAAAACGATCGCTGGTAGGAATTAAATATAGCCATTAAAGTCTGAATAAATGTTGAAATTTTCCTCCACAAGCTGGAAACCAGTTGTTTCTATGTCAAACATCGAGGAAACAAGAAGTTTGCTGGAGTATGATCATCAATGCACATCGGTTTCATAATATAGAGAATGGATCGAATCCCATTCTCTTGAATCTCATTGCAAGAAATAGCATGGATTCACAAAACTCATCAGTTTTGTAGGCATTCATAATGAGGCAAAGGAAAGATGCATCTTTTTCATCCTTTCCCTTTTCTCCTGTCCAATCACACAGATGGAATCACAAAAGAAACATGCATGTTTTTTCAAGAATATGACACAAATGAGAAGAGAAAGGAAGGATATGACGAACTCTGAAAATCGAATACAAGTAAAAATGTTGATGATTATACTATAAAATTGGAGAAAGGAATAAGAAACAAAAGTATGATATAAAAGAGAGACAATAACAATAAAATCCCACAAACCAGCTACAGCAGCAGAAAGTGCTGCCATCTCTGTAAGCCCTGAATTATGGTCCCCAAATTTTCATCCCTATACATACACTTTCTCTGCAACCCTATTCTTCCTCTGCCAAATTTTATTTCACAACTCAAATATCCATAACAATTCAAATAAATACTGGAGAGACTTTTTCCTCTTACCTCCCTCTCTAACTTTCACCTCTTCTCTGTTTCTTCAACAACATTCAAAAGTTCCAACGCCAGAACATTGCTGGAGAAGATAATTCCTAGAGTTGCACATACCCTTTTACATTGTCTTGAATCATGAGCGACGAGAATTGCCCAAAGAGGAAGAAGAACCAGAGGGAGATGGACCATGGAAGAGGAGAAAGAAGCAATAGCCGCGACTATAAATGTGAGTATTGATTGTGATTAAGGGAAAGTTAAGAGGAGGAGAAGTCTCAAAAGAATCAATAGAAGGGCGGTGGCGGAGGAGATGCGTACGAGACTCCGATGATTGGTGGCAATGGCCCCTCGTATACTGGAGTGGGAGGCGGTGGGCTCTCATAAACAATTGGCGGAGGTGGTGACTGAGCAGGCGGTGGATGTTCACACGGAACTGGTGGTGGTGGTGGTGAAGAAGATGGTGGGGGAGGGGATTCGTAGTGAACTGGTGGAGGGGATTCGTAGTGAACTGGTGGTGGAGGCGGGGATTCGTAGTGAACTGGTGGTGGAGGGGATTCGTAGTGAACTGGTGGGGGTGGCGAATTGTACACTGTAGGTGGCGGTGGTGGGGGAGAAGGTGATGGAGGTGGCAAGTAATGAACTGGTGGTGGTGGTGACGGAGATGGCGGTGGTGGCGGTGGCGGAGAATACTCTACACATGGTGGTGGTGGAGGTGGGGGCGGTTCTATACAAGGAGGTGGTGAATAGACTGGGGGAGGTGGAGAATAGACAGGAGTTGGAGGCGGTGGTGGTGATAAGTAGGGGTGAACAGGTGGTGGAGGTGAATGTGGAGGTGGGGGCGGTGAGTGTGGCGGTGGTGGAGGTGGCGAATGTTGAGGCGGAGGTGGTGGATTATAGTATGTGTCTGGTGGAGGTGGGGAGAACAAAGGAGGTGGCGGGGGTGGTGAGTTTGGTGGTGGTGGCGGTGGCGGAGGGGAGCGCACACAGTATGGAATAGGTGGTGGAGGAGAGGGCGGCGGAGGTGGTGGTGGTGACGGTGAGGGTGGTGGGGGCGAGGGTGGTGGAGGAGGTGGAGGCGGGGGTGGAGGCGGTGGTGAATAAACTGGTGGAGGTGGTGGCGGTGGTGAAGGTGGTGGTGGCGAAGGTGGAGGTGGAGGTGGAGAGAGAACTGGTGGGGGTGGTGGTGGTGGAGGCGAGAAGACCGGAGGAGGTGGTGGCGGTGGTGATTGTGGTGTGTAAACAGGAGGCGGAGGCGGAGATGGAGGTGGAGGTGATGGAAGAGGTGGTGAGGGCGGAGGAGGTGGAGGCAAAGCAGGAACGAAAGGAGTACATCTAAAGGAGCTACAATCCACAGGCTTGGACAAGAACGACTTACATTGCTTGGCGGACCTCTGGGCCGGCCTATTGGGTAAGCAGTTCCTCCGGTCACTGAAGTCCGGAAGGCTCAAGCACACCGGTGGCTCGCCCGTGAAGAAGTTATACGAGAAGGTGAAGTTCTGAAGGTTGGGCAATTTACAGATACCTGGGGGGATTTTGCCGGACAGCAAGTTGTGTGCCACGTTTAGCTGCTCAATGCCCACCAATTTATCGAACATGTCCGGCAATGGGCCCAACAGCTCGTTGAAACTCACATCAAAGACGGTCAAATTCTTGAGCAGACCAATCTCCGCAGGCAGGCAGGATCTGAACCCGTTGTTCATCATGATGATCTCGTTGAGGTTGGACATGTTGCCGAGGCTCGAAGGGAGGCAACCGTGGAACTTGTTGTTTGCCAGCACGATGACCGACACCGGTGAGTTGCCGAAATTGTCGGGAAGATCGAACCTGAAGCGGTTGTGGTTGATGAAGATGGCGTCCAATGGCTTGTCGAAGAGCTCTTTTGGCACAGTTCCTTCGAACTCATTGAATCTCAGATCCAGGAACTTGAGCTGCGGGAGCTTCAAGACCACCTCCGGGAACTTGCCGGCGAAGCGATTGTTGCTGATATCAAACTCGAACAAAAGCTTCAGAGTCTGGAACTTGTGTGGCACAGTACCGCAAAACCTGTTAGAGTTTATGTGGAACAATGCAAGATCAACAAGCAGGCCCAGCTCCTCCGGCAAGTACCCAGCAATATCACCGTGGTTGAGATCAATGCCGGCGACGGTTCGGATCTTGTGGTTATCAGGTGCGGGAGCACAGTAAACCCCAGTGTAGTTACAGACCTTAGATCCAACCCAATTGGCGGTGAGATTCAAGGGATCAGAGAAAATAGCTTCCTTCCAAGCTTGCAATGCAATATAAGCATTTCTGATTCTTGGGTTTTCGAAAACCAGAGATGGGTCTACGGTGATTTTCTCACCTCGGTCGCCGAATTCGTCCCTGTAGTAAAGAAGCTGGCGCTGCCTGATGTACAAGGCTTCGGAGTCGGTGAGGCCTCCATGGGGGGTGATATCGACCCGTACAGAGGCACAGACCGAGGCTGCACCAAGAAAGAGGACAATGAGGAGTGAAAGATCGAAGCGGAAGAGGGTGAAGTGGGTCTTCCTCTTCATCTCACATGAGACATCTGAGTTCCAAAATGCCACTCTCTTTTTGCTCCTTCCCTCTATCTTATCTCACTCGAATGCAAAGATCAAAGATGGGTATTTCACTTTGAGATCTGAGGAAAATGTGGGCACAGAGACTTTTTGAAGGGATTTGGTTTTTGGTTTTGGGGTTCAGGAGAGAGAAGCATGGAAGAGAAGAGAAGAAGAGGGTTTTTTCTTTTCTAGGGATTTTGGAGATGTGTGTGAGATTGAAATAATGCATCAAAAGACAGCTAAATCACAGCTCAAAGCCCACCAGATTCTCTCTCCTTCTTTTTTTTTTTAATTTCTTTTTTCCAACCTTTCTCTCATTTGCTACTCTTTTTTTTTTTTATCAAATTTATCTCTCGTGAGTGTGAATAGGGTGGCTGACTTTATTCGTTTTTTGGGGACCAATTCCATACAACTCCACAAGCTAAAGCTCGGAATAAGCCTTTTAAATATTTATTTTTATTAATCATTGTTTATCTTTTTCCTTTTCTTTTTTTTTTAAAAAAAAAATTGAAGTCGTTATAATGCGAAGTTGTTAATACAGGAACCGGTGGCGCCGAATCCCGGCTAGGGTTGACTGGCAGAACAGGTCCGGCCGGTTGCCTGTAATTGGCTTTAACTAAATTAGGGGCGGAGCCGGGAATTGGTTGATCTCACGAGAACTTTATGAAAGGAACACGAGAATTTGGACGAGAGAGAGAGAGACAGAGTGAGCGCGTAGGGAGGTAGGGGGGGACCTGAGGGCACAGGATTTAATCCTACTTTTAAAAGCTAGGGGTAGAGTTGTTGGCTTTGTTTGGGTGTCTATTGTCAAATCATATGACTAGTGGAGTAAATGAACTTCCAGTTAGACTTTCCGAAATTACACTACTATCCTTCCACTTTCTCATTCCTAATTCCTAAATTCTCACGGGCACTACTTTCCTGACCAACGTTTTCACATTAACGCCAAAGAGCGGTGAATTATAACGGTCATTTTACTGTTGGTTCCATTTGTTGAGATCCAAGTGTTTGTACATCAATTTGTTACAAATTATGTTAACAAAAATCTCACGTGACATAATGTGAAAAAATAAAATAAAAAAAACACAAACAATATAATAAACTTTAACAAATAAATTTAAATATGTAGTGACTAATATATTAAGTGTCACATAAATTAACATATTATCCATCATATATATGTTGTTTGTTAGAAGAGTAATATTACTCTTTATACAAATTATAACACCAACTTTACAATGTCTTACCAAATGTGACGTATTTTTAGTAATTTTTTTATGCTAAATATTTTTAAAAAAATTAAAAATGTTAACTACATCCATTGATATAAGAGAAGTGTTAGGGAGTCAAAATAAACCAACCCCAAAATTTTTTTAAACTGATGTGGCAGACCGTGAGTGATAGACAAGAGAGAGAGAATTGCATTTTTTTTTAATTAAAAAACTATTGCCATTTCAATTTTAAAAAAATTTTAAATTAATTTGTTTGACTCTCTATCACTTTTCTTAATATAAAACTGGTATAAAAATTTAACGCGGACGGTACCATTGTTGGAATGGTCAAATTTTGAAAGCAGGCTCCTATGATTAGAATAGTCAAAGAGAAAATGTTGCTATAATGTTAGGGCAAATGATGGCTCTTTTCCATGAGCACCAATTACTAAACATAAGCTTTAAGTGTTATGTCATATATATAAGTATTTGACCAACTACACTGCAAGTCTGCAATGGCTCTTTTAGCACGTCCTCTTAGTTTTCCATGAGTCAAATTGTGGTGGAGAGACGAAAACAATTTGTTAAAATAAAAAATGTTATTGACGTTTACTTGCTACCTTCTTTCACATTTTTTTTTTTGTCAAAAACATTTATCAATTGATTCGTTGGGGGCATAGAATAAACAATCATAATTTTCAGTCAATCCTTAATAAGAAAAAAAAATAATAAATCAAATAAGTATTACTTGTTTCTGTTAAATACTAGCATTTTTCCAATGGGTTTAATTAGACCGTCCTTATGTAGCATTGTTATGCAGTTTAAAACAACATAAACAAAGACACAAGAAGGTATAATAATAATAATAATAATAATAATAATAATATTATGTAAGTGATATGCATGTTGCTTAATAATATGCCACGGGTTTATTTGTTAAAAACTAAAATATTATATATTTTAGGTTAATTGTTAATATTTTGTTTCAAGAAAAACAATAATAACCTACATTTTCTCTTACGAAATATTCACACATACGGGAAGAAGAAGTAGCCATGTCTTATTAGGGTTATTCAACTTAAACTGCTATTGGTTGAAACGGATAAAATTGACATTAAAGAGTGAGCAACAGAAAAGGCAGATTAACGTAATCACTAATCAGCGAATTAAAGACATACGTTACTCCAATTGAACCAACATTAATGGCAAGGTAGATATGGAAGACAGGCGTGCATGTTTACGCGTCCGTATCACATTTGATGCTGATCACCATTTTCAACCTCAACATGATGTAAAATCAACGGTTCTTGATGTGCCAGTGTGCCCTTTCGAGCACGGGGGTGGGTCCTGGCAAGAGAGCCACATAAACTGTCCGATGTAAGAAAGCGACACCCCGCATGTGCGTTTGGGCCCACGCGTCTGTTCTGCCCTCCTGTATTCGTCGGCGTAGGAGGAAGGCCCTACTGTCGTGTGGTGCACCGCGTCTGCATCCGCGTCAACGATCTCCACGGGACCGGTTGACGAGAAGACCAAAACGCCCCTTGCCAATTTAAATCGCCGCATCAACCGTTAACGCGCTTTTGCTTAGGTAATCATTTGGAAATAGTCTTTAAGAGTGGGTGCTTTCCATGCTGGCAACGCTGTGTTCTGATGTTGGACTTGGACGTACGTTACCACCTCTTTATAATTACTCCTTTATGTGTAGATATTTATATATATTATTATATTCACAAAACTTTCCTTTTTTTCTTTTTTGAAATCCACGAAGTTTTCCTTGAGATTGAGTTTGAAATTTATTTTAGTTCAACTTGTTAAATTGAAATGTGTTTTTAAAGCGTATTAAATGTTTGTATTATTGGTTGTTTGCTTAAATTAATTATAAATACATCACATTAATATTTAGAGAAAAATATACTTAAGTCTCCTCAACTATATACTATTTTAAAAATAATCACTTTTCCCTAATATGTAGAAGAGTAATTGTTAGGAGTTATCTTTATTTTCCTCTTCCGTCCTTTTAAAATTAATGGAAGTTTAAAATCACCATTAAATTTGTGATATATCATTTTAAATTTTGAACCAACCATGATTTTAAAAAGACGGACATTGAAATAACATTTAGAATTACTCTATTTAGAAAATGCATGATACTCTAAATTTCAACCTATGTACACAAACACAGCACACAATCCTAAACCAGTAGTCAAGTCAAGGAAATTTGCTAAGATAAAAACATGGAAGGGTGACTTGTTGGAAGTATCAGCGAAGAATACTCTAATATCAAAGTTAGTGGGGGTATTTGAGAGATAGAAACTTTTTTTTTTTTTTTTTTGAAAACTGCTGCGTTGTTATAAATAACTGGATCATTGACCAAGTAATTGCTCAGTCAATAAAATGTCTCTAATACAATCAGGACCCTCTTCAAGCCATACAATATCAGTGGCCTGTTTCAGAGCCAATTTTGCTAATACATGGGCCACTCTATTTGCCTCACGATGCATATGTTTCACCTTCCATTTTGATTAAGCATTAAGACCAATCCGAACATCGTCTATTAACTAACCAAGCATACTCTGATTCTGGCCTTGTTCTTGGATTGCATCAATAATCTGCTTCGCGTCCCCCTCCAATATCAGTTGTTGCACCCCTTGTTCTTGGCCAGCTATTATCCCAAAATATGCAGCCAGAGCCTCCGCAGCAGCTGAATCCCATAGAAACTTTCTATTGCTTGTAAATCAGCTATTACAATGCATCATTTTCATAAGAAGTTGGTTTATCAATTGCCATAGTCGTTTAGAAAGTCATAAGTTCTAGAAAAATGTTTTACACAACAGTAAAATCAAAACTTCTATTTTCCTTTGCGTCTTCTTTTATTTAGTAAAAATATAACTTTATACCCATAATATGAAGCAACTAAAACAGTTGACATCACGCAGTAAGGTAAAACAACAGTTTAAATCATGCAAATTAAAGTAAATTTGGACACCTCAACGATTTTACATGACCATGCATAACTTTTTAAGGATAGAGATACCCAATGTCGTCCATTTTCACTCCTCTTCAGACCTGAAACCTTAGAGAGACAAATAGATATAGAGAAGGAAGGATTCTTGAAGTTTACCTTCAAGAAATGGATACGTATCCTATTGCCTCTTGTTTAAAGAGATTAAATATAGACCCATGTATTTTAGAGATGTCTCATGGTAGATTTGTTCTTAGATTGGATGTTTGATGATAAAAGTTTGAGTTTCGATGTATGAACTATGTATTAAGGACTGGTTTATGCTTAGAACAATGTTAAAGATTATATTAGAACATTAGATCATGTTATAATTGGTGTAGTTAGAACTTTTTCTAAAAAATTAGTTTTTGCTAGGGCATTGAACAATTGACTTGGTTATTAATCAATCGATAGTGATCGATTGATGCCAATCGTTCGACCCTCAAACATAATGCCCATTTTGCCTAAAAACTAGGTTTACGAGTATTTTTAGCTCAAATAAGGATAAATGATAACACCTTAAGCATATGGACTTGGAGAAATACTTAGACATAATATAACAATGAGATATTTACGACCACGGTAAGTAAAAATCACATGTATACTCATTATTATGATTCTTTATGGCATGACTATTTTATATATTAGACATACATGCTTATTATAAGCATATGAAAAAAATAATTAGTCACATCTGCACTATCACCCAAAAATAATTATTCAATTTGAATATTTTTTGTAATCACTTATAATTCCAATATTACATCATAAGTAAGCAATGTGAGACTTAGGATTTATAAATATTTTAATTGTTAATGTTTTTGTTTAAAATAAACAAACAAATAAAACTAATAAATAGGTTTTATCCGCTCCATTATTTTTCTAAGGAGATAGTAGAAGTTTATTATGGATGCTTGCTGTCATTTTTTTTATTAGTTATAATTATACTTCTTTAAGTCGAATGCATAACTCATCACCATACCAACCCAATTGAAATATTAGAATCCTTAAAGCAAATGACATACATTTAAACCACTAAAGTTGCTTATAGTCAAATCAAATGTTGTATTCACCATTTAAAATAAATCAATAGAATCGTAATTATGAAAATGATGGCTATTATATATGCTTGAGTTTTAGATTTCACATATAGAGAAAAATATAAAAAATGGGAAGACCACCATAATCATTGACTTTGGTGATCTTATCACTATGATTTGAGTATTCCATTATTATTATATTTCCTGCAGAATTTACAATTCTAGAATGTCCACTTTAATTTAAAGTCAATATGTACATGATTTGTAAAAATAAATATACAAATATCTTAACTTTTCTAAGTTTTTTCAAACAATTAGTTTCCCATGGCCGGACAAACCAAAATGGTATAAAATTATTTCTTATAATATCCCAATTTTTCAACGAGAGGCACTGCAAGGGAGTTTAGGAATGAAATTCGGACTTAATAATAAAAAGATCCAACGGTCAATGAAGATTGCGTGGCAGTGAAGCCATTGGTGTAGGACAAATGCCAGCCGGCAAGTCAGCTGACACGCTAATTTGTGACACGTGTCAAGCATAACTCTGCCACGACATCAGTTCTCCTCACGAGCAGCTCCAACAACCTTCTACGTTCTGAGAGGGAATATGTGGGCGGGACCCACGTGGGACGGGGACTTATTCCTGGCCTCATATCCTTAAGGTTGTCACTGCCACGTGGAAAAGGAGATCAACTTCTAGCCGAGCAATTAAGATAAGCTAAACAATTAGAAAGAAAAAAAAATTAAGATAAGCTAAACTAGCTAGTCAACCAATTTATTCCCCAGTTTTTTATTTTTTATTTTTAAATATTCATATTTTTCACCGGCATGTTCCTTAAGGAAAACTCTTAAGGCTTTTAATATGAGGTGATTTAGAGAATAAATAAAATATAAGATTATATTTTTTCACCGCTTAAGAGCCAATAAAATTGGGGACAAGGTTGGATTGATGAAACTTTCTCCTCATGCCTTCATATATATAAATAAATAATATAATTTATTAAACAACCTTGTGTAACACGTATTAGATGATGACAAACCTAATCACATGTATTGTAGACATCAAAATACAGTAATCATCTCCGTAATGTTTGCTAAGAAAAAGAAAATCATTGTCGTAATTTTTTGTGGTTAGCGGGCAAAGGGGTTAATTACAACTTTACAAGGTTGTTACGCAAGGTGCATTTAAAAATATCAAAGAAAAAAAAAAGAAAAAGGAAAAAGAATAGGGAAAAAGGGAAGCGGGAATAGTGGTAAAGTGCTTGAAAAAGAAAAACGCGTGGAGGTGGACAGGAGAGAAAAAGAAGAGAGGGCGTAAATAGAATAACCGTAGCCCTAAAAAAAAAACGAAACGGAGAGAAGAGAGAAGAGAAAAGAGAGGAAAAGAAGGAATCCACGGCAATTACGGACGCAAATATGCGAAATTGAAGAAGGGATGCACGGTTTTCTTGCTGCATTTCGTCGGCAGGGTTTTCTATTTTTATTTATTTTATGGCCTGCTTTAATGGATGGGACCCAAAGCCGCGGGGCTCAAAGAAGTATAAGAAAATCATATGACCCCCCAAGAGGGTCCCATGCTTGCCAGGAATGTGGGCCCCATGTCTCACACATTTGCAGGCTGGTCAATTCGTCCATTCATTCCACTGTTCCCTGCTTTTTGAATTCCTGCTCCGTTGCCCTCCACATGTAAGGTTGTTTTTTTTTTTTTGTTTTTTTAAAATAAAATTAAAATAAATCACATTTACGAAAGCAGAAGATTATAAAATTCAAAATACAAAGACTCAAAAATAAAATTTAGGGTTGGATTGGTATTTGACTTCAATAAATGTGATTTTAAAAATTATGTTTTTTAAATCGTTACTTTTTAAAATTGTAAAAATGTTTGGTAAAACATGTTAAAAAATAAGAAAAACTTCACTTTGGCCCTTGAAACTTTCATCCGATTTTACAAACTCTCATGAACTTTCAAATATTTCATTTTGGACCCCTAAACTTTCAATTACTCTCAATTAGAACCATTTCGTTAATTTTAGCCGTTAAAAATACAAAAAAAAGACCAAAATGTCATTGATTTTCATTTTTTTAAAAATAAAAAAAACGTTTTGGAAGTTAGAATTTTATACAAAAGTCAGGGGTATAAACGTCATGTAACGTTTAAAATCTGATGGAGAGTTCACATTGAGAGTAATTGAAAGTCTAGGGATCTAAAATGAGAGATTTAAAAATTCAGGGGTTTGTAAAATTGAGTGAAAATTCATGAGGTCAAAGTGAAGTTTTTCCTAAAAAAAACATTTTTTTTTATTAAATATTTGTTATAAGAAATAGTGATTTTTGTTTAAATTCGTGCATTTTCAAATAAACACCCCCATTAAATTTGCGTAATCCCAAACACACCATTAGTCTTGATAGTGATCCGGCTATTGTTTTAAAGGAGATTTTCGAAGGAGTAGAAAGTATTGAAAAAGGAACTAAGAGCTTTGTATAGTGGTGGATGAGACACCATTTAAGGCGGTGGGTTAGAGAATCACCAAAATTGAATATTTTCAAGATTTATATATGAATTTGAAATTTTTGGTGAGCCAAAAGTACTGTAATGGAGGCGATCTCCTGCAAAAGAACAAAAAGTAGAGGTAGTGCATTTAACTATGAGCGCCACAACTGAGCATACAAAGAGAGAGCTGGTAAATGGTTGAGTAGTGGCCGACAATGGAGGAGGAGGGACACGTGGGTGATGGAGATTGTGAATTTTCGGTAAATTTATCTCGTAATAACTCGAATTAAAAGACTAGAAAAACTATATGAGAAGACAAAAAAGGAAACAATCATGAGATGATGAAAAAGAAAACATGAGGTTGTGGGGGAGGCAAGAAATATAAAGGTTACTACCGTCCATAGATTCTTTCAAGTTATCAACCATCATTTTACAGTTTTTTCCTGTCACTTTGTACACAAAAAGCCATGATTTGGGGGACATGAGTGAAAAACCAAGTAAAATGGTTAAGAAAAAAAAAATTGTGAACCAAAGTCAGCTCATTAAAATTATTAAATACTAATCTACGATGATTGTTTAGCTGTGGGAATGAGGTTCATATACGGATTCCTGTTATGGAGCGGCTTAGAGCATAAGTAACAGTTTTTTAAAATTTTATAGTCTTTCTTATAAATGTAGGAAAAATTCATAAAAAATTATATGAATTAAACTCTCTTGGTATTCCTTAACCCAAAGGAACACTAAAGACAGCAAAAGTGCTCCCCTAAATTTAGGGTAGTATTCTTGATTCCCTAAACAAAGAAACACTAAGGACCAAGGAACATTAAAGACAGCAAAAGTGCTCCCCTAAATTTAGGATAAAATTATTGATTCCCTTAATATTATTTTAATATAAAAAGCTTTCTCTTTCTTCTTTTTTTCTTGCATTTATTTGAAAAAAAATATTTAAATGATTTCTCTTTTCCTTTCATTCTCTTAGCTTTTAGTTTAAAGAATATTTAAATGATATAGGGAAGAAATAAATAAGTTATTGTAGAGTTTATTTGAATACGAAGTAAAAAGTAGCTTGGTTCCCTACATTTAAAGACAAAAAAAAAAATTATGTGTTTTTTTTTTTTTTTTTTACATGTTCGCACAAGAAAAGAGAAAGAGATGAGAGAAGAATGTTGCCGGACCCATATTATAGAGCATTCCCAACTAGGTGGATCTTTCAACCTTTTCTCTTATATTGTCCCAATTTTTAGATTATATACTATTTACACAGCCTAATAATAAAAGACCATCCTTTTAGAGTCCAAAGTCGTTCTCTTTAAACTTTACTTCTACTTTTTTTTATTTATTTTTTAATGTTCTTTAATTTTACCTGAATGCTACATTACAACACCACATTACTTGTTTTCTTTGCCTTTTACTTTTCGTTGCCCGTCTTTTTCAACCACCCTCATTCCTTTCTCGTTGCCTTGATCTTCCTTTGTGTCCTGACTCCTAATAGCAATCTTATTGGACTAGCCAAAATAATCATTTCTCAATAGCAAAAAGATCTTTTCATCCAGCTAGCCACTTTAACTAAACAATTAGCTAGCTGCTACATTACTTATAGCCATTTTAACTAAGGAATTTATTAGCTATTACTATACTCAATGAATATGCTGAACACTATAACTCAACAATACATAAAAAAACATAAAAAATAAAAAATACATATATTCTCTCTCCTCTAATAAAACTCATAATTATTTTGCCGACACTAGATGCTTCACCTGTATAGGTGGTTCTTCCTTGTGGGTCTTGTTGTTCGAAAGTTTGTCTATTGATTAATTCGGATATTTACGGTTTCAATTGATGATCAAATATGAAGATTGTTTTCACTCGTTTTTTGGCTTGGTTTGGGGAATCTATTGAAACCGCCATAGTGCTGGTAGAAACAGGTTTACATACTACTACACTAGGATTAAGAGTAAGAGCCATGAAGAATGAATGGAAAAAAAATAGTGACCCTTAAAAAATAGTGAGCCATGAAGTGAAAAAATAGAGAATGAATGAAAAGAAACTTGGGTTGAAGTGAATGAAAATTGTCTTATTTATAATGAAAGTATATGACGGTTGATACAAGTCAAACAAATTTTGAAAAAAATAACCATTAAAAAATGACAAATTTTCAACAATATAACTGATGGAAAAAGAATATTTAAATAAAATAGTGAAAGTAAATGAGCTGAATTTAAATGTACCAATAGTTGAAGCATTGTGACTCAACATAAGAGAAAATAATTGTTGTGCAAAATGAACTCGTAAATGGACCCCCGACCACAAAAGATGAGACCAATAGTAGAAAGGGGTAGACCAGAGATCTACGGAGCTCCTTCCTCACGGTGACGAGAAGCGACATGGCTGAAAAATATTTGCAAATTAGGAAAATACCAAAAGCAATAGATGAGTGCCAAATCATTGAGACGGTAAAAAGACCTAGTGGTCCCTAACCTGGAAATCTGTGTTGTGCCATGTGCTAGGTTTCTCATCTTATTATCAAGAACTTGGCGTTTCCTTTATGTTAAAAGGAGCAAGGTTTCCCTGTGACGAGTAACGACATTGGCGTTTCTCTTGCTAAGAGCCATATTTATTATTGTGATCCAAGTTGGCTTTTTAGAGATGACGATTTTGACATGCTAAACTACTGTATTCACTTAAAAAAAAAAAACCCATCCTCTTCCCGCTTCAAAACACCCATAAAAAGACACCGTGGTCCATGAGCTAATTCCTAGTCCTGCCCTGCTCTCAAAGCACAAAGCTTGAGCTCATCCACCGACTGCAGCAGAGGCTATTCTAAAGCGTCACAAGTTAGCAACATGAAGATAGACCAACAAGCAGCAGGAGAGAGAGAGAGTATATTTGTCCTTTGGGGTAAAAACTACCAAGGAGGTCAAAACAAGAAGCCTTTTACTTTTATCTCTTTTTGGATGAGTGCTATTTTAGAAGCTCGATTCTAATTTAAGGTGGTTTTGGTGGAGGCAGCAGCCCAAAAGAGAGAGAGGGAACTATTTCTGTCGGCACGTTAAAACAAACAACTCTAAATCATTGAACCCCTACCCGTTGCAAGGTATTTGTTATGAAAGTACATGGCGAACCTAACAGCCTACCAAAAACACAACTTAGATAATGCCAGCTCAGCTCCCACACCTGACTGCCGTACGGAGAAGTTAAACATGAGAAAGCAAATTTTTTTTTTTTTTTAAAAAAAAAACCCATAGAACAAATTTTTTAACATTTGTAAGTGCGTAAACCCTATGTTTTCTCCGGAGACTCTGCTTAGTAGAAAGAGAATCAAATGATTGACTATGATTGGAATGGAACATCTTTTTTAATAATGAAACAAGATAGAAAAAGATCACGAAAACAAAAGAGGAAAAACTCTCACACACGATGAAACATAAGGCATTATATAAAGGGAGGCACATGTTCACCACAAAATGAAAAAAAAAAAAAAAAAAATCTCTACACTGAACCATAATTATTGTACAATATATCAAATTAAATGTTCTCATATAATAGTATCATATATCGGATTCGTACGTGCAGGGCTTTGTTTCGACCACTGGGCCACCGACCACCAGAAGCAACGGGTTCCTTTGGTTGCCTCCATGTGGCCATAGAATGTGTGGTAGAGTACAAAAGGAGGACTCTCCTGATGAAAATCTTCTAAGATCCGTATAGGGGACTTTTTTAGGTTTTTGGGGGGAAAGGTCGGTAAAAAGCGTACGTGTCACGAGAATAACTAGTAATATAAACAAATAATGGGAGGCACTTTTGCAGTTGTACATAAAGAACTGACGCAGCTGACCCCTTGCCGGTAAAGAGACAATACAACTCCATTATACCAAAGAACAATAAAGAAAAGAAGAACAATTCTGCTTAGGTAAAGCTCTAAAATAGTAAAATAAAGCAAAAGATTATTAGCTAATGCAATGGACCGGGACACCGCATAATTTAGATGTTGGAAACCTAAGCTTAATGTCCATAGTTCCTTATGGGAGGCATTTATTATTGATTTAATTACAAACTTAGTTTAAGTACAAGATAATGATCTAGAGGACTCCAGTAAAGATATCAGCCAAAGTATGAAACCTGGATAATATGAACCAAAGGATTCATTATTTACATCATTGACTAAGCAAACACATTGATGCTTCTGGATGTAGGAGTGATGACCTATGATAACTTCCAATAGCCAAATACCTTTAGTTTTTCATATATATATATATATATATACATTTAATTCAAATTGAGACTTTTATGTATTGTAGATGATTTTTTTAAGTGACAAATCGACGAAAGCTACAACGAAGTGGCCAGCACGTAACAAGCAAATGCGGTAGAAATCCCAATCATTTTTAAGAACTATTCAGGTGAATTAAAATATATATATATATATATATATATATATATATATATATATATATATATATATTCAAGTGAATAGACCTGTGAACTAGAAAGCAAATAAAGAAACAAAAAAATGATTTTGTAAAGAGAGAGACACTTACCCGAAGATTAGTGTATGACAACTGGAAAAAGCTGGCGTTATGGAACTAGCTAGTGATGCGGCGCAGCATTGCCATCTAAGCCAAAGAAAAATCAGGGAAAAAAAATAAAATACATTCAGACCTATCCACATCAGTCTATTTCCATATAAAATAGAACAGAAGATTGTAGATAAACAGTACTGGAAACAGGAAAGCACGATATTCAACATTCAAATCAACACCTAGTTCCATTAAAAAACAATTATGAAATTGAACACGCATGCCATCTAATTTCAAACCGAGTACAAGCCACAAATCAAAGTCAAGTTCTTTGTTCAAGGAAACATTATGAGGCACTTAACGAAGTAATAAAACATATATGTGAATATGACAATGCTGGCTGGAAACAAAGCATTAGATCAGGCATCTCTAGCCATTTATGAAAAACCCAAATATAGTTGGAATTATTGATAATTCAAACCATACTACTGCAAAAAGACAAAACAGAAAGTGATGGGATAGAGGATTTCTAAGACGGATGGGATAGCATTTTCTTTATCACGAGTTTAAGATAATGCTATGAATCACATTTTTATCTCATTTTATTAATATGACATTCTCAATTAAACCTTACTTTTTTAGTAATGACTGATTGATAATCGGATAAATCTCTTATATTATTATTTTTTTTTAAAAGTAACCGTTGTTCTTGTCATAGAGCTCAAATAGGATATGGGAAAGCAAATACAAATACCTAAGGCAAATGACCAAGCAGAACTACAATTTTAGGTTTGGAATTTGGTAAAATAATAAATTTTAAAGGATATGTTTCATGAAAAACAAACAAATTAGAGGGAATTTTTAAATTTTGGGGGCGGGGGCAGAAAAGATAAAGCTAGGACTGCCCCTGCAACTGACAATCCAAAACTTTTTTTTCTTTTTTCCAGCCAAAAGCCAAAATAAAATTCACTACTTATAACTGTGAAAAGAAAATCACGAGGGTAAATAACTAATTCTGCTAGGGTTTATATATCCTTGTAATATCCTGATAAGAGGAAAAATAAGCATATCAAATTATGCATTGAGAGATGTATATATTAGCAGAGGATGGGCAGTTGCTTGTACATCAACCAAAACTTATAGTTACTACGATAACTGCATCTGTTATAAGGTAGATATCTACTGACAAACATGCCCCCAACTAATTAATAAATTTATAAGTCATAACTGACGACAAAAGCCCTATGACAAGAGTCTTAACAACTTCTTAAATAAATTGATGATCATTGAAAACCCAATGAGTGAAGGAAATATACTCTTGTAACCATATGTTTGAGAAAAGGTTATATTGAAAGCTCTAGCAGTTACGATGACATTAGAAGGGAGATATTAAGCAATTCTGGGATATGAAATGAGGAGTAGCGAAACCCTAAAATGGAAAAAGAAACCGAAAGAAGATTAGAACCGCTGCCTGTAAGGACTGTCCACGTTATTTATTTAAGTACCTATGGTTTTCAGTTATTAAAAACCTATCACTAAAATTCATTTCTCTGAACATCTACACTCATAGGTGAGTAGGAATTGAGATAAGACAAATAATGCATCAAAAAAGTTAAAGCTCTTCAAAAACGAGTGGTCATATAATTCTGAAAGTGATAATGGGCTCCTAGAAATTTGTGAAATAAGTGGTATGAACCATCGTCGGGTTAACAAATAGCAAGCCTAAAACAATCTGCCTTCCCAGTTGTCCAGAAAGGATACACAAAGTGCCCAAATTCTTGGATCAAAGGCAAATCGTTGCTCTCATTTCTACAGACTCCAACAATGTTTACTTGAATATCGTGACAAATGGGCTCAAAGGTGAAGCCTTAACGACAGAATACAAAAGCACACCTGCACACATGTATAGATCCATAACACAAATTGCTAAATTTCCTGCAATTTGAACAATGTATCTACCACCTATTAAAACCTCTAAAACCACAATCTTTCATTCCCTTGGCCACAAATACAAAATGTGGGTAGAAACATTTGAGTTAAAACAATTTGATATCATAAAAAGTTTCATCTTAGGTTGATGTGTTAGTTGCCTCCTGCCCTCACACAAGTTCTGCTAATGCATTCTCTTCCTTCTCAACCTCTTAGAACTTCCTCCCGTAAAAAAAAAATCTATAGTTAATTCCTGAACCTATCTATAGTTAAAACCTACCCAAAGATCACCTGAATTTCAACTTCTTATTTCACTTAAAATAAATAAGGAGCTGATTATGATTACGAATTATTTACCACCAAGGTACAATGATTGATGTGGAACTAATACTATTAAATAACCAATTGTTTCAAAAGCTTATACTGAATAGAAATGGTAAATTTATTCACTCAATTAATATTCTAACACCATCTCTCACGTGTGGGCTTAAACTTCTTCTAAATAGGTGAGACCCAATACATGAAATATTTAATTTAAATGGGAGGTGAACTACGGAAACAATATTTGAATTCAGGACTTTTGCTTTGATACTATGTTAAATCACCAATTGTTTCAAAAGCTTAACTTGATTGGAAATGATGAATTTAGTCATTGAATTAATATTCTAACGACTACATCCTGCGCGGCCAATAACAATATGACAAATGGACAAGAACTCAACCTCAGTTTCAGAATTGTTAGTTCATGTATAATGTGGCTTAGCAGTAGATGGTTCTCTGAGAGATACAATGCAGAATCATAAGTCGTCTATTAATGAATAATTTAGTCCAATGTTTACGTTCAATACTGTGAAAATAATGAAATGCAATAGTAAGCTTAACCATATGACAACAAAAGAGTGAAACAAAGGAACAATATTATGTAATCACAAAAAAGAGATTCATTCAACAACACTGACACACTACTATACTATTATACCACAAGACACTCTCTTTAAGCTTTAAGTTGCTTGCAATTACTATCATAAGTTCAATTCTATGCCGCATTGTGTCTAAGCTAAATGTACCAAATAAACAACTTAGGTAGCCAATAAAGCACTAAATTTTTGAGTACTATAGAAATAACATATTAACTTCTTCGATCAACAAGCTATATGTTAGCAGAATATCAAAATCAATATTGAACAGATACACTTGAAATGAAGCACAAGGTGGCAATATCAACATAAACTTCAAGGGACTGAAGAATGAATACCTTGATTTCAAGTCCGAGAGTCTAGTACACGCGATAAAGAAAAGCAATTAGCTCAAGATAAAAAACAAGATGCCAAGCAATTTTATAGCGCTAACTGATCCTAATTCAATCAATCATAACAAATTTTGAGAAACAACAAAAGGATTTAAAAAAAAAAAGAAAAAACTTGTTCAACAAAACCTCTGTTTGGATGCTGAGAGAATTGGGGAGCGCAAGCGAAAGTGAAAACGGAAAACTAACTCAACTATCGCAAACTTCGAATTCAGCTCAGCGAGTAAAGAAATCAGTTCTTCACAAGTGCCACAAAACGAAAAATCTGAAACTACGAATTAGAATTAATTTTATTTTGCCAAATTTTCTCAGAAACCAAACTAAATAAATAAGAGTGAAAAAAAAAAAAAAAACTAAACTAAACTAAATTCACTTTGATACGCAACCGGTACCGTTTTTCTGTGCTGAGAGTACCGGGGCTTCGAT
Source organism: Corylus avellana (assembly GCF_965113065.1). Lineage (NCBI taxonomy): Eukaryota > Viridiplantae > Streptophyta > Magnoliopsida > Fagales > Betulaceae > Corylus > Corylus avellana. Next base: position 3,586,142 of record NC_142500.1, on the reverse strand, counting down.
CAAGGACGTTGGTGCAGAGCTCGAAGATCAAAATTTGAAAAGCGAGGGATTGTAGAGAATGCGAAGAAAAAACTTTGTGGGATTAGAGGGAACAGAGATATGGGGAGAGGTTCGTTCGTTCGCAACTAAAGAACAGTGAGAGGGAGAGGGAGGGGGAAAGAAAGGAATTTTCATTCTGAAAAACCTGATCATGGGCCGGGCCGAGCTGGCTTTAAGGCCCCCGTTCATAGGCCTGGACCGCCTGGTCAAACTCGAAAGCCGCAAGAGAGGCTAAAAAATGGCTTGTAGACTGGTAGTTTTCGACCAACAAAAACGACAACTAATCTACGATAAGCCATTTGTTGGGTGGGCCAGGTCATGGATCAGGTCTAGGTTAGAAAGTAGAGGCCTTTCAGGGCCAGTTGGAAAGCAAACTGCTAAGAAGCCTTTGGGCCGTGACATCTTTACTAAGACCATGTTTGGAATTGGGTTTAAAAATATAATTTTTAAGTCAAAAAATATTTTTTTTTTGCAAAAACTTCATTTTTAGGTTTTTGGACTCTTAAAATCACTTCCAATTTTTTTTAACAAACGGATATTTTTTTTTTTTCAAACGAATTTTTTGAGTGTTAAACGCACTTTTAAACTTCTCAAATGCACATTCAAATATGCCCTAGCTCTAGTTGCTGTTGTTACAAATTCTTTCCGAAAGAAGAATAGGTCATTCAACTTTTGAATTTCTTTTAAAGTAATTTTTATTTTACTTTTATCCCATTATGCTACGTGGAAGGGGTAGTAGCCAATAGCCATTGTAGTAGCCCTCCCTGGTTAAAAAAAAAAATAAAAAAAAATCAATGGCTACTACATCCTGATAAGATAAAAGTAGGATATTTGTGTAGTTAGCAATGATTGATGAAATAGTTAGTTGGATATTGTGGAATAAAAATGTAGTTTCTATAATTACTCTTTTCAAAGCATAATGTTGTATATTACATTTTTATCCCATAATGTTGACATAGTAGTCCCAACAAATCTTTGAATTTTTTTTTTTTTTTTAATAAGAATTGATCCAATGATTAGTTAGGACTACTATATCAGTATTGTGAAATAATTATGTAGTAAAAATTTAGTTTTCTAGTACTACTTTTTTAAAAACTTGAGTTAATTGAGAGTATGAATATTCAAGTTAAATGGATTCCCAAAAAATTGAATGGAGCAGCTAACCGCAAGGTTGACCTATTAAAAAGTATAGTCAAGTTGTCAACTATTAAAAGTATCAAAAAGAGAAAAGATGAGAGGAGTTGGATAAAACAATTACAGACCAAACTTAGCTAGCAATGTATGGTGGAAGAACAGAGATGGATAATGCGAACGATACATGTTATATATTCTCAAAACTAGATAGATGTATAACTGTATTTGATAATAATAAATGTATAACTATGTTTGCAGTGATAATAATACATGTATAACTATGTTTGCAGACAAAGGTGGGTATTTCCCACTAATTATGATAGCCCTTGATACTAATAAAAAAGGAAACCTCTTAATTTACACAACTTTTATTCTTTTACAATTACAGGATGCCTAGTTATCTCCAAGCTAGGGATAGTTCAATCGGCTGTGAACCACGCCTTATGAAGCAGAGGTCATTAGTTCGAATCCCCTCTCCTCCTTTCCTTGTGTGAACATGTCAAAAAAAAAAAATTACAGGATGCCTAGTTCAAATCCTAAATGAACTATATATATATATATATATATATATATATATATATATGGTCATCTTAAGCAACAATGGAGTCTTGTGGAGAATCATCGTTATGCTTCGACTTATGAAGCGAAAACCGACATGCTTCAATTGCATCATCTATACACAAGAAGACGAATTCCTTGCCGATGATGTCTATGAATTTCGATGCCATCATCTTCTCCATAACCTTAATCCTTGGGTTTATTATTACCATCTGGAAAAAATGAATAAATTATTAATAAATATATATATAAAATTTAAACCTTCTCCCTTTCTTTGTGCTATTTCATAATAAGTTAAATGTTTACCTTAATTTCATTTGCTTGCAAGCTTCTACGTACTTCAATTAACGTTTCGATGCCGGTCATGTCGATGGATGTAACTCCTATAGAAATGCACTCAAATTGTATTGGTCAAAGACTCAAAAGTCATAAATAAATGGATATGATTGTTTCACTTTTGTCTTTATTCTTACCCATTCAAAACTATATTCAGATATTGATAGGGATTTTCTATAATTTTTTTTTTTTTGGTCTGAATTTTGTGAAATGTAAGCAAAAATAAGATAAAGGGTTAGACGGCCCAATATTCTATTTTTGGATTGAGATTCACAATAATTAGTTGTCAAATTGCTAATGTGAGAGAGTTTATATGACAGTTATCTACCCAAATTTTTTTTGGGTTGGATCAGATAGTTGGGTCCTGTATAAGCTTTCTCACTAGTAATTTAGGTAACTAATATTAGCGAGTTCATATGAAATTTATCTGTCCAAAAAAATTTTGAGTTGTTTGGCCACCTATCTAGATATATAGGTGGTCTCATGTAGGTTCTTTTATATTAACCATTCAAATTGCTAACAATTTAAACATGTAATTGATGTAGATCCCAATCCCTCATCCTTGTTTGAATTTGAATTATATGAAATTCAGATTTTTTTTCTATTTTCAAAAAATCCCCATCCTGAAGATATATATATATATATATATATATATATATATATATTTTGATAAAGTCCATCCTGAAGATATTGCTATACATACTAGGCACTTATCTTTACCTGTCAAATCCAATAAGACGTGCTCAAGAGTATGCCCTTCAGAATCTGAAATAGCCTGCTCCTCACGAATCCACCTTAAAATCCTACTCAAAATTCAAGCAAAACAATTTTAGAAATAACCTACTAGATTTTTTTCCCCCATTATAAAGGTTATATTACATTTTGGTACAAATATACAATTACCTTTCTCTGATATAGGTGGAATTGGCAAAGTAAATAGGAGAGCCAAGTTGTAGAACTAGGATCCCTGGGACATTTGTTGAACCTGGATACTGCTCAGTGTCACGAAAAGTATTTCTGCTTGATACTTTCCCAAGCTTGCAAGTTGCAGGCCTTGCCACATACAGGAGTGCTCTGAGTATACCAAGTCCAACCTGAAGAACAAATTATATACATGGAAATCAAATAATTAAAACCGATAAAAACTATTTAGTATCTTTTATTTGAGTTGTTTGTTAATATTTTTATTTAAAAAAAGGAAAAAGTTAAAAACTATTTATAATACGTACTGAAAGCATGAGGCCGACGTCCATGCTTACGAAGGCGACACCGAAAAACGCAGCCATGCAAATGACGAAATCGAATTTGTCAACCTTGAAGAGGTGATAAGCGGCTTCATAGTCAATGAGTCCAAACATGGCCGACATGATTATGGCAGACAAAGCAACAAGAGGGGTGTAACGAAAGACAGGGGCCAAGAACAGTAGCGTCAGCGCCATGCAGACAGCCATTACTATGTTCGACATCGCCGTCCGACATCCCGCGTTGAAATTTACAGCGGTTTTCGAAAATGGTCCTTCATGATAAAGAAAATTAAAAAAACCCCATTTATTTGGATATATAATTAATTACTTAATAATAATAATAATAATAATAATAAAAAGATTAGATGATTTATAATTGTATATATGTACCGGTTGTCAAGTAGCATGAAGTGAAAGATCCAACGATGTTCATGAATCCAAAGGCTATCATCTCTTTATTCCCATCAACTTGTTCATTTTTCAGAATGGCAAAGCTCCTTCCAATTGCTATACCTTCCTGCATGATTTATTTTTAAGTATGAATATAAATATGCACCTCTTTTATTACTTAATTAATTAATTCACAAAAAAATGTGGAAATAATTAAGAAGAAATTAAGTACTTACAGCCAGAGCTATAAGGCTTGTTACAACACCAGCCTTTATTACTGTTGGCAGATACTTAGAATCAAAGTTTAATAAGTTAATAGAAGGAGGATTTATTCCTTTCTTCAATTCTCCCACCTGACATAAAAAAGACAAGTAAAAAGTTAAAAAAAGAATCAAATATATTTAGAGAATTCATTACTTAAGATCCATTCTTCATGTGTCATATATACATGGTATATATATATATATATATATAATACGAAAAGAGGAGGTGGGGCTCCAATAAACACTATAGAACATTTAACTTGGCCAATAGCTTTTTGATAGTATTGGTCAAGAAAGGATATATATGAAGCTGTCTCCCTGCTAACGATATGCTACTTGGTAAAGTGCTTACGATAGAGATATTTATCAATTTTACTAAGATTATTAGTAATTTGGACAATAAATATAAAAGGTTCTTATAGTATTTATTGGTCCAAACATTCGACAACATTAACAAGAAGCAAACTGTTAAAAATCTAGGCTCGGTGTTTACCACGCCAACAACCCATCAAGCCATATTATTTCTCCAATTTTTTATTTTTTTTAAAAAAAATTAGAATTTTATCTTTCAACTTTTTTTATTTTTTATTTTTATCTTTTAATTTTATCCTTCATAACTTCAAATGCTAATTCCGCTCCTGCTTTGCCTTTGAAGGCCAGATCGATCGGTGCCATGGCCCCAAACCCCCTATACAGCCTCCATAAAATACAAAAGGGTACCTGCTCTAATGAGGTGGAAGAAAGTCCACGATCGGCTGCATAGGGCTAGCCTAGTAGTGAGGATGACGCGTGGGTTACACACGTCGAGAAGGGGAGTGGGAGATGGAGCTGCAGTTAGTGGAGGCGGCAGAATGGAACGTGGGGCAGACAAAAGTTTGCGGTTGGCCAAATAAGACAGAAGTTGCTGAATATACGTAAATTATGTAGCAGATATTTGTAATCAGCCGGTGTTTTTCCTTCTAAATCAACTGTCGATCAGGATTTTTCGAATTTGGGGAATATTAATAATAAAAACAAAAAAAATACTTAATCACTTACAATTTGGATACCATGGTCCTCGGCGTGAAAGAAATAAGCAAACAAACAGCCTACAAGAACAGTCACCATTGGAGCAATAGCCGAAACCCAGAACAGTTTTGGTCTTCTTTTTCTCTGCAAATTTATTTTTCAACAATTTTATTACAAGAATCCATGAGAGAGAGAGAGAGAGAGAGAGAGAAAGAGAGAGAGAGAGCTAGAGAGCTCACCACGTATCTAGTTGATTGGAGGAAACAAAGGAAACTTATACCTACGACTGCGCTCTCCCATTTCCACTGTACAAAAGAGGAAAGTCAATTAATTCATTATCATCTTTTGGAGATATTTTTAATTATATTATTGTCTAAATTAACAACATGATAAATAGTCTTATATACGAACAACGAAACCACTTTATCATTTTTTTAAAAAAAAAAATATAAAAAATGACGAAGTGACGTGTGTGTTTCACGAGTCATTAATATAAGAGAGAATTTCCATGTGATATGTATGGGGAAAATTCTATTATAAGAAAAATATTTATTATTATCATTTTCAGCCTTTCAGGCAACAATCACTACAATCTACATAAAGTGAGGTCGATCATTCGCGTAAGATTCAACCATATACCAACCGCTCCATAAAGTGAGGTCATTGCCGCGGGATTCAACCAATTACCAACTCCACCTGATCGATATAGTAGCAAAGTTCATTTTTTCTTTTTAGGAGTCGAATTAATAGAATAGGAAAATTTGTATAAATTATGATTATTTTATAATGTTGAGTCTCAACTAATCTTTGAGTAATGCTAAATATCACATTTTTATTGTACAACTCATAATACTAATGTGACAGTTTTAACCATTTTTTTTTTTTAATTATTGATTTAATAGTTGGTTGGGACGAGCACATTAACATTGTAAGATAATAATATTATGAAATAAATATGTGATTTTAGCACTACACATAAAATAATATTATATTTTTGTTGACAAAAGTTACATAAGGTAAGGGAAAATATATGATGAACTTACTAAAATGTCAATTTTTTATTATTTTTTTACAAACAAAAAAAAAAAAGTAATTGATTCTCTATTTTTTTGCAAACAAAAATAAAATAAATAAATAACTTACCAAAAAAAGAAAAGAAAAGAAAATAAAGAGAAATGTTATTTTGCATTATCTCATTATTAGCTGACATGACATGCTCAATTCACCTTTAATTTTTTTTTTCCTTTTTATTTAAGATTGATTAAGGGTGGATTGAATATATGTCACGTTAATGATGGAGGATGCAAAATAGCATTTCTAAAAAATAAAAACAAGATGTTGACTATAGAAAAAAAAAAAAAAAAAAACCGATTTAATCACTACACCAAAACTATAAAAGCACCTAGATAGTCTAGATATTTAATATATTTTGTGTTGTTTGTCAATGAAGGCGTGGCCTGTATATAGAGGCCACAGACTAATAATGAAGTAGTTCATTCTATCTATATTTTGGCCAAAATAACACAATACAATAAAATTAACTAAAAGAAGAAGAAGGTGAAGAAAAAAAATTAGAATTAGAAGCAGATTTATCAAATACAGAGTCTTCTCTAGGCTTTAGTTCTCTATAATATACATCTTTTAAGCTTTTGCTTATAAAGAAAAGAAAATGAAGAGAGTGAGTTGGGGAAGTGAAGATGAAAATTTGGAAAGAAAGCAAGGTAAGAGTTGAATTGCCGATAGGAAGTCATGAAGAACAATAATGAATATGCAAAAATAGCGTGCAAATATGTCAAGCCATTGCATGCACGGTTTTCTTTTTTTAAAAAAATTTGGTGAATAAAACCTAGAGTTTGGATTTAAAAAGTTCATAACTTTTTTTTTTTTAAAAAAAAATTAATTTTATTATTATTATTATTATTTTAATTTTTTGTGGGCTAACTTGGATTTAGACTTAAAAAGTCATGTAATTTATTTGAGAATTTTTGGGGCAGCCCCAAAAAAAAAAAAAAAAAAAAGGCCAAAAAATTAAATGAGGGCTGGGTGGGGGCCGTAGGGGGTAGGGGGGGTTGGGGGGGCCCTGTCTCCGCCACTGTTCTCAAGCTCTCTTCGGAACAAGGAAAAAGCCAAAAAAAAAAAAAAAAAAAAAAAATTGTTTTTGTCTCTTGGTGTTTTTCTACTCACCTCCTTTCTGTTCTTGAAGATTGCGTGCATCACAGATATGACGTCGGTTTTAGTCGTGAAATGCGTCAATCCGAAAAAGCCCTTCAATTGTTGCAGGCAGATTATTATCGCCGTTCCTCCCATAAAACCAGTTATCGTGGAATGCGACAAAAAATCCACCAAAATTCCCAACCTGCAAAACCTTAATTAATTAGCAGCCCCCGACATAGTAATTACAGTAATAATTCTAATACTAATTAAGCTAATAATAACAATAATAAAGTTTCCATAAAAAGCAATAATACTGACTATTTTCTTTCTTTTGCCGTGATTTTACCTCAGAAAACCTAGAGCCGTCTGAAAGACGCCGGTGATGAACGTTGCCGTGAAAACCAAATGGAGATACAATGCCGGATCATCTTTCGGCGATACAACGTCTGAAATGGTAGACTGCAGGAGCAGTGAGCATGCCGCCACCGTTCCCACCGCAAGATGCTTCGAGTTCCCGAAAAGAGCGTATATAAGAGGCGGAACAAAGCTAGAATCTACACCAAAATACCCAAAAAGCTCTCAACTTTTATTACATCTTGAACATTTTATATAACGAACGTGAAAGGGAAAATGGGTCTTACAGAGGCCGATGATTGGAGGAAGGCTAGCGAGTTTTGCGTAGCTGATTCCCTGAGGGATTGCGAGGCTTGTAATGGTGACACCCGCCAGCAAATCGTATCGGAGTAATTGTAAATTGTATTTGGGAAGCCATTCGAAGATTGGGACGAAGTATTGCAGGGCTTTTTTAACGCGGGCGCCTGGTTTTTCGTTTCGGAATTGCTGGAACGGATCCTCCGGGAAGAAAGTTTCTTTGAGATCGGATTTCAACGTGGTGGCAAAGCTTCTAGGGGGAGCAAAGCTCACCAGGTGTTCAGATTCCCCAACGGTTCCCATGGTGCCCACAAGTAAAGGAGAGAAAGAGAGAGATCTAGATAGAGATAGAGAGAGAAGAGAACTAAGGGGGGTTAGCGATCGAGTATGGTGTAGTTGGTATACATTTATAGGCGCAAAAGTAGTGGAGAATGATACGACGGTGATAGAGAATAGATAAGGGGAAGATTACCGATTATGGTGTACTTGAGATTGCGATTTCGTAACAATTATATGCGTTTTTTAAAAAAATTTAATTTAAAATTGGGAAAACAATTCACGATTTTAAATTTAAAGCAAAATTACGATTTCACATAATAAATATGTCGCGCAATAATTAAAATTGCACTTATTAAAATCATAATCTCAAACGGACCTTAAATACCAATTGTATTCTTATCCCACCACCATTTGTTATTTTTAATAAAGTCTCGTTCATATTAATTGGCACTGCTACATAAGCAAAATGAAATAATGATTAGATAAAAATATAATTTCTAGCATTAACTAAAAAATAGGAAAATTGACAAACTAAATAGGATAACGCAGATAAAATTGGAAGGCTTTTGGATTTCGAGTATTGATACATAATTAACTCTTATCCTACTTCCATCTTATTGGGATTTGTTGCAGTGTTCATTAACTCTGAATTAATATTTATTAAAATAAATAAATTAAAAGCTAATTGGTTGTGTACAATATTTATCCAGTAAAATAAGAATGAAATGAGAGTTAAGTATTTATAATAACTGTAGTAAAATTGATCAAATTTGACTTAGATGTGTTTGAAAAGGAGTTTTAAGAGGGGGAAATGATCAGAAAAGAATGGATTAATGGGAAAGGGTAAATATATTTTGAATTTTTTGGAAAGAAAAGTGAAAAACATTATTTGGTAACTTAGAAAAAATAAAGTAAAATTCTTTGGGAGAAAACGGAAGAATGCCTTCCCAGTTCCCACCTTTTGAGTTGACTGTACCAGAAAGGAAAGTTGCGTGGACAAACTTTCCCGAACATTCAATGTATTTGAAAATATCGAAGCCATTTGTCTCGTGGCCAAAAAAAAAAAAAAAAAAAAAAAAACCAAATTGAGTTCTTGCCCTTTGGTGCCGCCGTCCAACATTTTTCTGATGAGACTTTTCTTTAAATAAAAGGCCAAAGAATTAAGAATATGAAACCAATAGTTTTCTTAATTAAGTCATTAATTACCCCCTTTTTTTCTTCCTTGAGACAAATGGCTTTCTATTTTTTGCAAATCATGCTGAATATAATTGGATGGGATGGCCTTGTAAGAAATTCATGCTATGGCCGGCCCTTAGTTATCTGTAATATTCTTCCATCTTCTCGAGCGACATTTTCTTTCTTTAAATATTTAAATTAGAAAAAAAATAAACAACACATCTTTACGAGAAAAGAATGGTCAATAACGGACGACGCCAGTAGTGCCCACTGTCATCATCATCATCATCATCATATATACATATATATATATATATATATAATCAGAACTACGTAGTAATAATGTTATATACCTAAGATTTAAAATTTATCAAATAATTTCTTAGAATAATGTTATATATCATATTTTTATTTTAGAATTATCTCATAATATTGATATGGTAGTCCTAACAAACTATTTAATTTTTTTTAGTAAGAAGCGGTCTAAAGGTTTTTTTTTTTTTTTTTACATGTCCACACAAGAGAAATGAGGAAGAAATTCGAATTAGTGACTTCCGTTTCATAAGGCGTGATCCACAACCGATTAAACTACTCATTAAAAACGTCTAAAGGTTAATTAAAACTACAAGGTCCACATTAATTGTGACCTAAATCCTAGGCGTTAAAATACCCTTCACTTCTTGCATCAAAGTGATTAACAAAAATTGTGAGACATGTGAGTAACATCTTGTCAAACCAATAATATATATATATATATAGGAAGTGTCACCTCAACTTGACATATGGAAAAAGAAATATAGAAAAGAACAAAAAAGAAAAAATAGATAAAAAGGGGAGGGAGGCGGAGCCACCTCACCAACCTTCCAACAGTAGAGTGGTGGAGTGCTCTTTTTTTCTTCTTTTTTTTTTTTCTTTGCCTCTCTATTTGGGTGTATGAGGCAACTCCACGAGAGGAAAGCAGTGATGGGTTGCTCCATCCACCAATGCCCACAAGGGGCAACCCCTTGGAGACGTCTAAAGGTTAATTAAAACTGCAAGGTCCACATCGTGAACTAAATCCTAGGCGTTAAAATACCCTTCACTTCTTGCATCAAAGTGTTTAACAAAAATTGTGAGACATGTGGGTAACATCTTGTCAAACTAACATCTTGTGAAACCAATAATATATATATAAAAGAAGTGTCACCTCAGCTTGACATATGGAAAAAGAAAATATAGAAAGGAACAAAAAAGAAAAAAAAGATAAAAAGGGGAGGGAGGCGGAGCCACTTCACCAACCTTCTAACAGAAGAGTGGTGGAGTGCTTTTTTGGGTGTACGTATGAGGCAATTCCACGGGAGGAAAGCGTTGATGGGTCGCTCCATCCACCAATGCCCACAAGGGGCAACCCCAGTCCCATTCACTCCTTATGTGTGCTAGTGAATGTGAGTGAGCTAAGAAAACAAAACAAACAGAAATTCCATTGATTTTCAAAATATTCATTATTCAAGTTCGCTTTTTTCATTATATTAAATCCTTCTTTATAATGAAAAATACAATTCTAAAAAAAAGAAATAAATAAATACTGTAACATTCAGCTCACAATTAAGCTACTTTTGTGTTTGTAAAAAAGAAGAGGGAGTGTATGTAATATTACTAAAAAAAAAAAAAATTCTTGGCATAGCTTGCAAAGAACGAGAGGGACTTGCCCCCTGTGCAGGTGTAACGTTTAAACAATTGGGATAAATGCAAAATTATCCACGTGGTTTGAAATTTTGATAAATTGTTTTTTAAGTTTTAAAAAATCACTCTTTGAGATTAAAAAAAAAAAAAAAAAATCCATGCTTCTAAAAGGGTTGAAATTAAGGATCTGTTAATACCTCTCATAACTGGGATACAAGAAAAACTGTCTTTTTAAAAATTTATTTTTGGGTTAACACGGTGCGACATCAATGGACCATGCATGCATCCCTAGCTAGCTAGCTAGCTAGAGTTCTAACTTTCAATCTGAAAGCTGACAAAACGTTAACAGACCAGGAAGATTGATTTATCTGGAATCTCATAGATATTGAGAGCAGTCTTTTTTAAATTCTTTTCAAAATGATGTATTTGACCTTAATCTCATAAATTCCATTCGAGTAGTAGGTTTAACCTGGACGAGCTCCATCCGTCAGAAGGAGACAAATATATATATATATATATATATATATATATATATATATATATATATATATAATGTGAGCGAATAGGCCATTAGCTGGAAGACATTAAGGCTTAATTAGGCATGAATTCGATCTGCATATATAATTCATCCAAAAAAAAAATAATAAAAAAAACCCGAAGGTAAAACAAATTTTGCAATTATATATCCTCAAGTGCATACATATCGGATTTAGATCTCGTGTAATATTGAGATTGGCCTAAGAGTATTTATATTTGCTTTTAACAAATTTGTTCTTCATTTTAACTAAATACATTTACATTTCTCTATTTTAACTATTAATTTTTTTTAAAATACTTTTTTATTTTAGCTATTAACTTTTACTATTCAATTTAAATTTTCATTTTTAAGGATTTATTTATTTGTTGTTGAAGAGGAGAGATAGAGAATATATAACTTTATTAATTAGGCCGTGGTGTAAACTAGGTATTTACATTTGCACCTTCCAATAGGAAACAGACACCTCAACTTGAAATACCAAAAAATAATATAATCATTCACATCAAATAATTTTCTTTATTTTGACAAAATACCTCAAACAAATACCTATTGATAAAGCGAAACTATTAGAGCCACCGTCTTTGTTGGTTTTTGAGACTCCGGTGTTGAGTGCTCAAAGGTGGGTGGGGGGTTCGGTGGTGGGCGTTGAGTTAGAACGGATGAAAAAGTCCATTAGATTGATTTGAATTAAAGATACAGTATTTTAATTTTCATTGTGTTTGATTTTTTATCTGATGTGTCAAATTTCTATTGAAGTCTATAAAAATGAGTTTTACACTACATCATGATATGTAGAAGGGGCTCTCGGAGGGATAACGACGTTAGAGATTTTTTAATGTTTCTTTTCACATTTGATGAGTGAACAAATGCTCATAATTATCATTTTGATTTCCTTTTAACCTATCTTAACTAGCCAAAATAATATTAAGTTATTTTGATTAAGTAATGCTAGGAATCAGTACTTTTTCTTTTCACTTTTGTAGGGATCACTTATTTTCACTTACTGTGAAAAAAAAGAGACATGTTATTGGTCGTTCCGTCTAACTTTCGTAAGTTCATAATACATTTGTGGAACTCATATATATATATATTGAAATGAAAGAAAAGAACCATTTCTCGAAGAAGAAATTAAACCATGAAGATAAAAAGGTAGTCCAAAAGATACTCATTTTAATTAATTAGTTACACCTATGAAAAACTATTGAAGGCTAAAGCCCCACTTGTTCGGGAAGGCAAAAAACACCTCCCCCAAACAAGTAGGAAAACTTTATTTCTTAGGATAACGGTCGGATCGATTCGTACCCATGCCTGTGTGACATAAGTTGCTCTATGATAATAATACAAAACTACAGGAAAAGAGTTGCATTATATCCGTTGAACTCTGTTGACTGATGATAGGGGTCGGAGTAAATCACGTAGAAGTTCACATCCTTCTTTTGTCTTTATCAATCCTCCTTCTTATTATTATTATTTTTTAATCATCTTTTTTAAGAGCAATTCCAGACTACGTACGTAAATCAGGTAGCTGTTCACTGTAGTTATATCACAACTTGGTAGCATGGGGCCAAATGCATTAGGCGCATATCTCAATCAGAAAGTACTTTACAACTTCTAAAAAAAAAAAAATTTAAAAAAAAAAAATCCAAAACAAACAAACAAACAAAAATCACATCTCAATCAATTTGTTTTACTATATATATATATATATATATATGGAGATAAATACTGACAGCTAGTGATTGCCATCATATTGCTTCTTCGATGAGGAGTCTTCCATGACCTTAGATTGAGATATTGAAAGCCGCCATTGATATGGCCCTTGTCTCCCCTTAAGATTACGACACGCGGTTATGCTAATTCGGTTGTCGGAAAAAGACTACTAACGAGTCGATAGGTTTGATAATCTCTTATACGCGTAGGAATTGTGAGATATATTGGAAGCATTGGGCGAGAGGGGAAAGATTAATGAAACGTCTATATATATATATATATATTAGTAGAGTTTTCACTTTCCAATTTCCACACTTTTTTAATTTTTAAATAAAGTTTTTATCACTTTGCATCAGGTTCCAATTAGTGAGAATAGTACTATTTAGCCCAAAAATTTAAGTTTGTGAATTTGGTCTTAATTATATGTTATACCAAGTTATTTGTATTTATAATATAAATTAAAGTAATGTTAGGCAGATTATTGAAGATAAAGAATTTGATTTTGAAAAGCTTGTAAAGGTTGGCATATTAATTTGCCATGCATGTAAGACAAGAAGATAACATGAGGCCAAAACAACTGTAGAAAAGGTGGCAAGTTGTATCATTGAAAGTGTACTGTAACTACAGTTAGAGCAAGATGGTCCCTCAAAAGAATGATTTAAAAAAAAAAAAAATCATTTATTTTTATAATATCTATTAAATATAAGCCTTAACCTTTTGATATTCAATATTCAACAAAGGTGGCTATTAAAATTTGTAACTTTTTAACATGGTAGTGACTAGAATGTGGTATGTCTAATAATTAATCATAACAATAATAAACTCTATTATTTATTATTATTGTTGTTATAAACTTATGCAACATATATATAAGATGGACTAATCGATTGATTGGCTTTTGGATTTTAATTAGGAAAAAATGCAAAATTAGTTATTGTAGTTTACCTGATTTATAATTAGTTCCATGTGGTATTAAAATGAACTCAAAAGTCCTTGAGGTATGCCAAAAAAATAATTTAGTTTCGACAGTCAAATTTCGTCCACTAATTTAATATATTCGGTTAGTGTGATACTGATTTAAATAGGACAAATATCACAATTTTAGTGGCTTTAATGTTTCATGTTATCAGAATCTATTAAGTTAGTGAACTAAATTTGATTGTACTAGGGACTAAATTATTATTATTTTTTTTGTATACCTCAAGGATCTTTGAATTCATTATCACATGGAATTAATTACAAATCAGGTAAACTATATTGACTGATTTTGCATTTTTCCCTTTTAATTATAGACTCGAATCCAACATAAGGTGGACTGATTGATTCAACTTCAATTATGATGATAATGAAAATTATTTTTAACTTAAAAGGCAGAACCTATGGGAAAATGAAAGGCTAGGGATCGACGATATAATGAGAATATGGGAATCCACTGCCAAATTAAAGACCAATATTAATCTAAAATGTCGCTTCCACAAAGCCTCCAAAAGTCATAGAGTTCAAATTGGAGTGTGTCTACACTATATAAGCCTCCCTCAGAATCTGTTAAGTTAAATTTGATTGTACTAGGGACTAAATTATTATTATTTTTTGTATACTTCAAAAACCTTTGAGTTCATTACCACAATGAATTAATTGTAAATCAAGTAAATTACATTGACTGATTTTGCATTTTTCTCTTTTAATTATAAACTCGAATCCAACATAAGGTGGAATGATTGATTCAACTTCAATTATGATGATAATGAAAATTATTTTTAACTTAAAAGGCAGAAGCTATGGAAAATGAAAGGCCAGGGATCGATGATATTATGAGAATCTGGGAATCCACTGCCAAATTAGAGACCAATATTAGTTCAATCGGCTGAGACCACTTTTAATGAAGCGGAGATCATTAGTTCGAATCTCCTTCCCCCTTCTTGTGTGGACATGTCAAAAAAGAAAAGAAAAAAGAGACCAATATTAATCTAAAATGTTCCACAAAGCCTCCAAAAGTCATAGAGTTCAAATTGGAGTGTCTCTACACTATATAAGCCTCCCTCAGTTAGCTAGCCATGAAATAGGTATAATAGTTGGGACATAATTGTGGTTTGATGTGGCCTGGAATGGTGGCGGGCATTAATACACCTTTCGGCTACAAAACAACAAATATAAATATATATTAATAATTTACAATTACTCATTATTTTTTTCAATTAACAAAAGGCTGGGATTTGATAAGAATAGACAATTTTCCACATCTTGCAAGTAGAATCCCAGAATAATTTGCAGAAAAAAACGAAGTGGGATCCAATAAACACATTCATGAGGACATAATTGGCTATTTATGCCAAGTTTCCACGTACGATTGGCTGCAAATATTGGCTCTTATGGATTTTAGTTGGACCCAAGAGTGTATTGGACTAGGATCCAAACAAATGATGATTTGATTGATCTTAAATTCAATTACATGATAGTGAATGTTATTATTGTTAGAAGGCAGAAATCGATTGGAAAAAAGTGGAAAGGTAAAGAGACATAACATAGCGACGAGAGACTAGTAAGCTCATGGAGGCTAGTAGTCAGGTAGTCTGGTCCATTAATTTTGATGCCCACTTACGAAAAACAAGTGTACAATATATGTTGTTTCCACAAAGCCTCCAAAAGTGTTCAAATCAGAATCCTGTACACAACCATATAAACCTCCCTCAGTTAGCCTTGATGAGGGGGCGAGGCATTACCCACTTCGAATGTGATGGTGTGCAACACACCAAAAGAGAAATCCATTCAACTTTGAAACGTAATTACTTGGTGTGGTTTGGTGGTTAATCATGCACCAGCTTTTCAATCATTTCAACAGTGTCAATTATTGCTTGCTAGGCTGCCAGCCAACTAACGCCAATGTGGGGAGGAAAAAAAAATACTTTGAAAGTGAAGAGAAAGGAAAAAACAAATTTGAGTGCTCATGGAAAACACAAGAATGATTCATCGGCAGGCTAGCAATAATGTTAGAAGATAAAACGGTTATGGAGTTTTTACCAAGAGTGCATTAATATACATAGTTGAACACAACTCTAACCCAAAAACATAAGTTAATGGGCTAAGGTCCACTTAAATATATTAAGTACTCTTTTCTTTTATATTTTTTTAATGTGAAACTCAACACTCACAAGTACATTCACAACAAATAGTACTAAGAATTTGAAAATGATAAACAATTGGTTAAAAAGCACGATGTAAATCATATGCCACTTTGGCCTCTTAATTAGACTCTTACTACTAAATGATCGCCACGAAAAAACGTGTTTAATTATATTAATGTGATGTTCTGTTTGAATATATATATATATATATATATATATATATATATATATATATATATATATATGGTTTCCTTAATTTGATGTCCAAGCCATGTTGAACGTACGTGTCTATAACATAACCACTAGATTATATTATATTAATCATTCCATTTCGTATTAAATTTCGTCAAGTACCCCTAGTCTTTTGAAAAACTTGATTTGGATTCCATGAAAAAACATTAATTAATTTGACTATGAAAAGTATTAGACGTGTTGCACAACATGACAAGTAGTAAAAGTGTTCTCCTGCAGTTAAACATGCATGGCCCAGACATTAGTTATCAACTGGGGATGCCTTCAGCAGCCAATAATTGATCGAGTTTTAAATCCTTTCCTACATGTTTATCCGGAAAAAGTCGTTTTTTCTTCTATTTTGACAAGTTTTTGCTCTGTTTGTTTACGTGTTTTGAGAATAATAATTTGTTTTTGTTTAGAACAAATGTTTTGAGACAGTTTTGAGTATTTTGTGTTTTAATTAAGATGTTTGTTAATGTTTTTGTTTGATTCGAAAAGAGAAAACAAGAGAGAAGAATAAACAAAACTCTCGTTTACTAAAAATCGAAACTAGGTTCTAGTGAAATTATGTAAGACATTACTTGTCTCCTTGAAACTCTTTGAATCCAAAAAATAATATTCCTTTTCTCTTCCTAAAGCTTTCTTTTTAGTCATATTTTTGTTTTCAAGCATTCTCCAAATCCAGTCCACTTTCTCCTGCTCAAAAAAGAAAGAAAAAAAAAAAAGAAAAAGTCCATTTTTTCCATCCTAGTTAGAATCCATTTTTCCTACAAATTGCTGCTCCAACTGGCAAATTATTTATTATGGAATTCAAGTCAAGCCCAAGAAATCCACCTGCATATATATACTTTAATCATTCGTGGCAGTCCCTGATGAAATGGGAATACGCGTGGCTTCCATTACCTCTCTTAAAATCAGAGATACACTGATGTGGAAGATCTTTAATTCCCACCATATCCATCGATCGTTTCACCAAGTTGACTTCCAGAAAGGGTTACGTAGAAGACTAGAAGCTCCAAAAAAATGCCTCACCCCGGTGAAATAAGGGATTGTTTGGGGGAAAAATGTGAAAAAAAAAAAAAAGACTTTTTGATTAGCAAAGCTGATTAATAGTGGCTCTGGTGGAGGGCCAGGGCATAAAAAACTAATGAACAAAATCGACAAAATACCATGCATGGTATTAATTGGTGGGCATATATATATATACACATGCATTGGATTTGGGAATCGATATGATCAGTAAGTTGTAAATTTGTCATGATTACAAACTCGCCCATGTCATATCCTTTTTTTCCTGTTTTTTTTTTTGTAAGATCCCTTGTCATATCTGACCTTTGGCTTTTGGTTGCATTTTCGAACTCGGCCTTTCCTAGGTTGAAAAGTCAAAGTCTTCGTTTGACGACGTGTTTTTTGCAACCAGAGAAACGACGGTTAACATATATATATAAAGTTTCTTTTAGCTCCGTCACGTGGTAAAATAGATCAAGTATGTTCTCTTTTGGGATATTACAAAACATTTGAGAATTTATAAAAATAAAAATATTTTATTTAGCTTCTTCTAATATTATTCCTTAATTAAAATGTTGTGTTCGATTCTTTTCCCATTTAGAATTTTATACAAATTATTAATACGGTAATCAATTAATCAATAAATAACCAAAAACTGATGTAGAATAATTAATTTAAATGGCATGCAGTTAATTATAAGGCCCTTGAACGAAAAATGATTCAAATGGTGGTGCTTTCATCAGTAATACTCTTTATTACGTGTTTCCAACTTAAGCAAAATATATTCCGTACACTATCCAAAAAGAATTAATGATATTATATATCTAGCGAACATTACAAGTTAACTAGTTAATGCTCTTCCATTCACCCGTGACAGAGCAAAAATTAGTTGGATAATTTAAAGGGCCGGCAAATCCAAAAAATAATGAAAGAGGGAAAGAAATTAAGCACGAAGGAAGAAGAAAATCAAAAGTTAAATTGACAACATTGAATCTAAAGTCGATTTAAAGGCAGGGTGCCCATGAAGTCCTACATATTAGATGAGGATGCCAGCTTGTTCTTAAAACTTTCATCGAAAAATTCACATAGAGCTGTGTCGTATGACCTAAAAAAGTAGCCAATACAGTTGGCACCACTCTGTAATGATCCCTTGAATTATTTTCACATTGACTTCCGTTGCATGTATGCGAGGCATCCATGACATGTGAAGCCAAGCTCTTCGTGAATTATGGTTGGACAATAGGGGCACAACTTTTTTGGGCCATCCAAGCCAATTTTGGCTTGATTAGAGTATGTTAGATTGATGTTGTAAGGGCCATTTGGCTTTTCATGCAATTAGGTTCACGAGAAGAGATTTTTTGAGTTATTTGCGTGTGCTAAGGATGAGTGAATTCATTCATGTCTAAGATAATTACCTTAATTTTCACAAAAAAAAAAAGAAAAAGATAATTACCTTCATCTATTTCGTTAATTCATTTTCATATCTTGTACAATGAGGATCTTCTTTGAGCTTGTTAGAAAAGAGATTTATCCTATAGACAACATTAACATGCTGGCTAAATTCATGCAATGTGTAGAGGTGAAAGACTTGCACCATTATTGGCTAAATTCAATTACAACTCAAGGTTCCTTTGCGGTCAACCTGGTTGAAAGAGCTATTAAAATTTTTTGCTTCAATACCCACCACCACCACCACCACCGCCACCACCACCGCCGCCGCCATCGCCACCGCCACCACCAATGCCTCCACCAATGCTAGTGCCAACACCTCCTCCAACTTTTTTGTCCAAACCTCCTTCATCTCCATTGCCAACACCATGACCAAATCCACTACCAATATCTTTCCCCATTCCTCCCCCAAACCCACTTCCATCCTTGTCAAAACCTCCTCCAACTCCATTAATGCCGCCACCATGGCCAATGCCACCACCAAATCCACTACCAATTTCTTTCCATATTCCTCCCCCAAATCCACTTCCAGCACCCTCACCTCCTCCGATTCCCTTGCCAAAACCTCCTCCAACACCACCTCCACCTCCATCGCTGCCAACCCCACCACTGCTACCTCCCTTTGCACCACCTCCACCACCACCACTACCAATCCCACCACCATATCCGCCACCACCTCCAAACCCTCCACCACCACCGCCCCCACCACTGCCACCAACCTCGCCACCGATACCTCCCTCGGCACCACCTCCACCATTGCTACCTCCCCCAACACCACCTCCATCGCCACCATAGTGGTGTTTTTTCTCTATTTCCTTTTCTTTCTTTTTATCACCACCATACCCACCACTATCTTTAGCCCCTCCACCACCACCACTACCACTGCCCCCACCACCTCCAATCCCACCACCACTGCCACCGATACCTCCCCCTTCACTACCCCCACCACTACTACCTCCCCCAACTCCATCTTTACCTCCACCATTGTGGTGTTTTTTCTTTTTTTCCATCTCTTTCTTTTTATCACTACCATGCCCGCCACTACCTCCAAACCCTCCACCACCACCGCCACCAACCCCACCACCAACACCTCCCCCAACACCACCTCCACCACTGCTATCTCCCCCAACACCACTATTGTGGCGTTTTTTCTCTGTTTCATTCTCTTTCTTTTTATCACCATCATACTCGCCACTATCTTTAGCCCCTCCACCACCACCACCACCACCGCCCCCACCACCTCCAATCCCAACCCCGCCACCAATACCTCGTCCTGCACCACCTCCACCATTGCTACCTCCCCCAATACCACCTTTACCGCCACTATTGTGGTGTTTTTTGTCATTTTCCATCTCTTTCTTTTTATCACTACCATGCCCGCCACTACCTCCAAACCCTCCACCACCACCACCACCGCCACCAACCCCACCACCAATACCTCTCCCGGCACCACCTCCACCACTACTACCCCCCTCAACACCATCTTTACCGCCACCATTGTGGTGTTTTTTCTTTTTTTCCATATCTTTCTTTTTATCACTACCATGCCCGCCACTACCTCCAAACCCTCCACCACCACCGCCACCACCACCGCCACCAACCCCGCCACCAATACCTCCCCCGGCACCACCTCCACCACTGCTACCTCCCCCAACACCATTGTGGTGTTTTTTCTCTATTTCGTTCTCTTTCTTTTTATCACCACCATACCCGCCACTATTTTTAGCCCCTCCACCACCCCCACCACCTCCAATCCCACCAACCCCGCCATCAATACCTCTCCCAGCACCACCTCTACCATTACTACCTCCCCCAACACCATCTTTTTCGCCGCCATTGTGGTGTTTTTTCTTTTTTTCCATCTCTTTCTTTTTATCACTATCATGCCCGCTACTACCTCCGGACCCTCCACCACTACTGCCACCAATACCTTCCCCGACACCACCTCCACCACTGCTACCTCCCCTAACACCACCATTGTGGTGTTTTTTCTCTGTTTTGTTATCTTTCTTTTTATCACCACCATACCCGCCACTATCTTTAGCCCTTCCACCACCACCACCACCACTACCACCACCCCCACCATCACCACCACCAATCCCGCCACCGATACCTCCTCCTGCTCCACCTCCACCACTGCTACCTCCCCCAACACCACCTTTACCGCCACCATTGTGTTTTTTCTCATTTTCCATCTCTTTCTTTTTATCACTACCATACCTGTCACTACCTCCAAACCTTCCACCACCACTGCCACCAATACCTCCCCTGGCACTACCTCCACCACTGCTACGTTCCCCAACACCACCATTGTGGTGTTTTTTCTCTGTTTCGTTCTCTTTCTTTTTATCGCCACCATTCCCGCCACTATCTTTAACCCCTCCACCACCACCACCACCACCACCGCCCCCACCGCCCCCACCACCTCCAATCCCACCACCACCACCACCAACCCCGCCACCGATACCTCCTCCTACATCACCTCCACCACTGCTACCTCCCCCAACACCACCTTTACTGCCACTATTGTGGTGTTTTTTCTCATTTTTCATCTCTTTCTTTTTATTACTATCATACCCGCCACTATCTCCAAACCCTCCACTACCTCCAAACCCTCCACCACCACTACCACCACCGCCACCAACCCCGCTACCAATACCTCCCCCGGCACCACCTCCACTACTGCTACCTCCCCCAACAACACCATTGTGGTGTGCTTTCTCTGTTTCGTTCTCTTTCTTTTTATCACCACCATACCCGCTACTATCTTTAACCCTTCCACCACCACCACCCCCACCACCTCCGATCCCACTACCACCGCCATCAACCCCGCCACCGATACCTCCTTTTGCACCACCTCCACCACTGCTACCTCCTCCAACACCACTTTTACTGCCACTACCTCCAAACCCTCCTCCACCACCACCACCACCACCACCTCCACCGATACCTCCCCCACCATTATCTCCACCACCGCTACCTCCCCCAACACCATCACCACCACCGCTACCTCCCCCAACTCCATCTCCACCGCCTTTTCCAATTTCACCACCAACATGCTTGCCATTCCCTCCAACACCTCCACCGCCAATGCCCCCACCACTACCACCACCAACCCCTCTACCGCTACCTCCCCCTACACCACCAATCCCTCCACCATAACCTCCTCCACCGCCCCCACCATAACCTCCTCCACCGCCTCCACCACCACCACCACCACCACCGCCACCGCCACTGCCACCACCACCACCACCTCCGCCTCCGCCTCCGCCTCCACCAAATTTGAAACCATTTCCCTTTTGGAAACTATAAGAAGTCCCTAAATCGGACCCACCACCCCCACCACTAGTCCACCCGGGCGTACCAAGATAGGGCCACGTTGGCTTCCTCTCTTCCTCACCCTCCTCTAGCTTCCTACTTTTCACACACTCAAAGCTCACAACCAAAGCAATACAAAAAATTAGACAAACAAACTTTTCTGGCGCCATTACGGTCCCCATCGATCGACGCAGTACACTACTTAATAGATGAGACTCTTTTAAGGGCTATGACTATCCTATAGAAGAGCTTGCAATACCATAAACTACGTTCTCCGTTTTGAATATGACTTTTGTATGTAGAAGTTTGGAAAATTAAATTATGGTTATCTTGGAGGTTGGGACAGTTCCGCTAACTTTATAACAACCATCGAGCTTCATTACATGGCCATGCATCTACGTGACTGGTTCGGTTGCAATATTCATGGCCATCATGATTCATCAGTCTCTCTCCCTCACGTTCTTGAGAGATCAGCAGAAGAAGGCATATTGCATGGTGAAAGGGAAATGCCACTAAGATCGCCAAAGAAACCGTCTGCTTTTGGATGAAATTTTTTCAATGAATTGCACCCTAGGGATTCGATTTGGAACCACCCAAAATGCCTATTTCTTTGCATACATAACTCATGGGCCACATGCATACAATACTACTCAAATCTTCTACATGAGATTGCCAATTGGTGCTCGACAATTATCCCATGCAATGCGGTATATAATATCAACAACTTAGTTCCTTGACGTGGTAGCTAGAAAGAGGGTGCATGGTTATACTTAATTAATTACCCAGGTGCAATACTCAGGCTTCGAATTCTTTGTCATATATAAATAATTCATGCCCTTAAGTAACCAAGATATTGTTACATCGATACTCCATTAAGTACCAAGTTTTTTTTTTTTCCCCATAATCTTGACAAGCCATAGACTTTGAAACTTGAAAGCTCACTCCTGGATATAAACTCATCATCTTATATATATATATATATATATATATATATTGGAAGCCACTAAACATAATTTGTCAAATTCAAGTCTTGCCCATCCAAATTAGCTAATGATGTCACGTACGTTAGATGGCACCTGGATATATATACACGTTTTTCATAATTAGCTTAATGAATTTGCAACTTCAAGAACAATTTCTCAACAGTTGCGCACTTTTATTGGTTAAATATTCTAAAAAATAAATTTTAATAAAATATGTGATCGAGCATAGGTCCGGTTAGAAAACCAGCATTAATAACTTTTCTTGAGTGATTCTTCAGAAGGCATAAGAAAAACAAAAGAAAGAGAGCATGTATCTAGCTAGTAATCAATCCATCATGAAATATTGCCGGAATGAATATACAAACAGAGCCTTTGAATTGATTTTCTCCTAAAAACATCATTGCCTCCCCTTTCATCGCCCAGAAAGACTCAGAGAGAAATTGAATTGAGAGAGGAAGAGTCGGTTATGATTAATGGCATAAGATTCACTTCCTCTGTTTTAGAACACTAGTAATTGGAAAGGCACATGCTTGATTCCTTGTGTTATGTATTTAGAATTTAAATCAATCCCATATAAATCATTTATAATATAGACTTAATATCTAAATTATTGCACAAGCACACGTACACTTCATTTTTTAAAACAAGTAAACTAAGAGCATCGATCGCATTACAGAGGTGATCGAGTGAGTAGATATGACGTAAAAAAAGAGTTAATCTAAATGACACATATGTTGTTACAAAAGAGAGCATATGTTTTTGTTTTTGATCTACTAACATAAGAAAACAAACTAATATACTCTAGAATAAAAATTATTTGTTTCTATTCCTTTTGTGCCATTCGTTGATACCAAAAGAAATTTTAATAAAAAAAAAAAAAAAAAAAAAAAAATTCAATTTTCAATCTATTCATAGTCAGAAGAGTAATTCAGCCATGACTTCTTGGATTGTGGAATTTATTCCTCTTCATTTTGTGGTTCATGAAAAGAAGTAATATTGAATCTATGGCGTGGTCTTCCACGAGCATCAAGCAGCGCACCTCATAGTCGGATAATGAATTCCTACTCGGAAGAAGTTCTATATTTGCGATGCCATCTTATTTTCAGTAGAATAAAAGCACGAGGGATAAAAATAAAGAATAATAAGATAATAAAAAAAAAAACTAACTAAAGAGAACATGATTCAATTCCTTTTAGATTTTACTAAAGCTAACATTATGTAAAAGAAAAAAAAAAAAAAAAAAAAAAAGTTAAGATACACATGCCCTTCGTGTCCTCACATACACTTGCTTCAAAAATAAGTTAAGATATGCCTCTTTTAGTTGAGAACAAGCTTAAAATGTGATGATTTGTGAACTGTTCATTTATCAATTTTTTTTTTTCCTTAGCTTCCCTTAATTCACATGTTTTTATTTTTCTCAATACAAATAATAGAATTTGCTTATTTTTAAAAGCTCTTATATAGTAGCATAAATTCGATTGTGATATATATATATAAGTATTTGAGTGAATGAATTAGGTAAGGCTTAAACCTATATTGGCTTATACATAGATAAAAGCGTTTTAGTCAAAGCAAAGATAATGTTGATGCATTTTTTAAAAGCATGTATATGATTTTAATTTGTTGTTTAAAATGAAATGGTAATGAGAAAAATACATTATAGTAAGAAGTAACCATGTAACAAAAAAGAGAACAACACCAATTATAAAAAACGAGCCTATAGTTTTTTTTATTTTTTTATTTTATTTTTATTTTTACTTGAAGGGTCTTTAATTAAGAGATTATCCGTAATTACTAATTAATTTCATTCTCCTCATTCAATTAACTAATTGGCTACCCAAAATAAAAATAAAAAGTTCATTAAATCATGGTTAAAAAACAAATAAATTCTATCATTTCTCTTTCTTCTTTACTCGAGCATAAACAAAAACCTAACTAATGAAATTCATAAGGTATAGGAACAAGTCCAGTCATATAGAGCTTCTTATTTTATTTTATTTTATTATTTTTTTTTTTTACAACCATAATTTTGTAGAACAGAATTATAAAGTTAAAGTAAAAAAAAAAAAAAAAACTAATTGTAGAACAAAAGTAATAAATAGAGGAATGATTCACGTTAATATTTTTCTCATCGAATCCTACAAATTTAATATATCAACCATTAGATTTGTGCACTCATGTAGACCATACACAAATTCAATGGTGAATTCATTAATTTACTATAGAGATGGTTAAAAGATAGTTAAAAATAGGGAAATCATATATAAAATCCTTAGGTAAACGCACTTTTATTAAAAACTCCCTTGGTATTTTTTTTTGAAAATTTAGTCCCTGGATCACTCGAAACTACTAGAAAACTCCCTACCGTCAATTTTTGTTAAATCCCGTTAGTCCACTCAAAACTCACCTTTTTATCTGATTAAAATATTAATTTTTTTATTAATTTAATTTAAAAAATTAAATCTTAAAAAAAAAAAAAAAATTTGAAGGGTGGCCAGGGGTGGCCGCAAGCCACCCCCAGGTGGTTTGGGGTGGCTTGAGCCACCCCTTGGGTGGCTTGGGGTGGCTCGCGGCCACCCCAAGGGTGGAAAGGGGTGGCCGCGAGCCACCCCAAGCCACCTAAGGGGTGGCTCGAGCCACCCCATGGGTGGTTTGGGATGGCCTCAAACCACCTGGGAGTGGCCGCAAGCCACCCCAGGGGTGGGCAAACCACCCCTGGGGTGGCCGTAAGGGTTGGGGGCGGGGGGGGGGGGCCACACCTGGCCACCCTTCAAATTTTTTTTTTTTTTAAGATTTAATTTTTTAAATTAAATTAATAAAAAAATTAATATTTTAATCAGATAAAACAGTGAGTTTTGAGTGGACTAACGGGAGTTAACAAAAATTGACGGTAAGAAGTTTTCTAGTAGTTTCGAGTGACTCAGGGACTAAATTTTCAAAAAAAAATACCAGAGAGTTTTTAATAAAAACGCGTTTACCTAATGATTTTATATATGATTTCCCTTAAAAATATAATGAATTTTATCATTTCTCTTTATAAAAATTA
This sequence comes from Corylus avellana, assembly GCF_965113065.1. Lineage (NCBI taxonomy): Eukaryota > Viridiplantae > Streptophyta > Magnoliopsida > Fagales > Betulaceae > Corylus > Corylus avellana. Next base: position 3,559,840 of record NC_142500.1, on the reverse strand, counting down.
TAATTTTATCGTGTTGTGGTACCTATTATATCTTAATACAAATAAAATTCATAAATTCTTGAACATTCGCAAAAAAAAAAAAAAAAAAAAAATACAGAGCAAAAATAAACAAAATAATAATAATAATAATTTCACTCAACATTTAAGGCTATCAAATAAATCCTCTCACATCAGGTTCAATGTTTCGATCATTATGTATTTAGTGTTTTGAAAGAGTTTATGTTCCATAATTTTATGTACAACAATCAAATACATTTTTTCCTTCTTTTGCACTTAAGAAGAGAAGAAGGAAAAAAAAAAAAAAAAATCCCAAAATGCATGAAAATCCGAATAAATCACAAAAAAAGGGAGAAAAAAAAAATCCCACAGAACATGCAAATGAATTAAAATATATGACCTATTATATTTTAATACAAATAAAACTCATATAATTTTGAGCATTCGAAATAAATATAGAGAAAAAGAAACCAAACATTTTTTTAATAAATATAAAATACACAAAATCTTCATTAAAATGGATGAACAAAATCTAAAAATTATAAATAAAAAAATGAAGTAAAATGGAAAGAAAAAGTTACATTCACATGGAATTAACATTCGTTGCAATCGCTATTAGAATTATATATATATATATATATATTCTTGATTGGTGGTTAGCGCAGTTGTAATGGATAAATAAAAACTATATTCAGTAGGCTAGATAACACATGATTCTTAAAGATAATATTCTAATACGTACTTATCATGGTCATCTTTTTTATTTTATTTTATTTATTTTTTGCTCACAATTTAGAATCTTTATAACTGAAACATTATCTATGACATACACGATAATCTTCATAACTCACAATTTAGAAAAGATGTGCCTCTCGAGCTATTGTAAGACAATATATACGAAAAGTTACCGTCCCAATCAGTTTCAGATTTGCAACAAATTCTGACGAATCATATCTCTATCCACTGTCAGGTCATTGATTCCCTAGCTTTTATATATATATATATATATATATATATATATACATGATTCTTAAAGATAATATTCTAATACGTACTTATCATGGTCATCTTTTTTTTTTTTTTTTTTTGCTCACAATTTAGAATCTTTATAACTTAAACATTATCTATGACATAGACGGTAATCTTCATAAACTCACAATTTAGAAAAGATGTGCCTCTCGGGCTATTGTAAGACAATATCTACGAAAAGTTACCGTAACAATCAGTTTCAGATCTACAACAAATTTCGACGAATCATATCTCTATCCACTGTCAGGTCATTGATTCTCTAGCCTCTCTCTCTCTCTCTCTCTCTCTCTCTCTCTCTCTCTCTATATATATATATATATATATATATATATATATATATATATATTATTGTTATTTTTTTTTTTATACTAGTGCTTTATCAACCCAATCCTCTTCGCTGCCTCTACCATAGAGACAATTATTTTTTATACCGGATAACTCCTCCATCATCGGTGTATGGTTTGCTCCAAGAAAAGGAACCATAAGAAAAGAAAAAACCGACCAGAAACCAATTTCATTATTCTTAAGGATACGTAAAAACAAAACCTAAGAAAATGAATAAAACTTTACCCCATAGATCGCTACTAAAAGTAGATATAGAGAGAATGCATTCTTACTTAAAAACCATGAAAATACAATAACAAAAACTCAATACATCCTCACGCGTTCCACGTGCCACCACTGGCCAGCCACTCGCAATTAGAATGTACCCGAAGGACCATTGACGCACGCGCCCTTATCGATCTACAGTAGAGGCAGGAAAAAGAAGGGGAAAGGGGAAAGGAGAAATGGGGCGGGGAGGAGGGAGTCGTAACTCCCTACCCCCACTTTACTACACTTATCATAGTCATCTTAAACATAAACCAATCAGTGAAATAAGTAATCAATCTAATTATAAATAATACTACAGTTTATAACCTTGTTTGATAGAACTCATCTTTTTCTTTTGCAACTTATCTCAAAAATAGTTTAGAGTATAGAGTATTTTCATTAATTTATATCTGATCGGAGATTGAGGAGAAATTGAAAAACTGCACACACGATAAATTGAAAACTGGTTGGAAAGTGGAACGTTTTTTTTTTTAATGGAAAAATAAAATCATGAATGCAGTTTAATAACAATATTTCACTAGGAGGATAACACGCACAATTTCACTTAAAATAAAAACTTATTAGCCCTTTGATTGGCAAAAGAAAGGAACGTATGTTTTGATTAACAAAAGCACTAAATGGACACTTGGCAACATTTTATATAACCATTTGTCTTTTTTAAATAACCATTTGGTTCCAATAAAATTGATTGGTTTAAGAAGAAGCCAATTCAAATAGAGATTTTTTCTTTCAACCAATTCATTTGCTTATATAATGTATAAGAAAATTGTTTTAGAAAGTAAAGTAAAAATAATACATATATTGGAACATGAAATAAGGAAAAAAAAAACAATAGGAAATTCTCTCTCACTATCATTTTCCTCAATTCAGTGAAAAATTTACAAAATAAAAAATAAGCAATTTCAATATATATATATATAGAAAACCACATAAAATAAAGTCAAAAAAGGAAAATGAAAAATATTATTATACTAGAAAGGGGTAACTTCACTTTAGACTATTGAATTACCACGCGATTTGGGAAGACCCCCTTAAAGTTCAAAACCTCTCAATTTGAACCCCTGAACTTTCAATTGCAGTTAATTTGAACTTATCCGTCAGGTTTTAAACGTTAAAAGTGAGACTAACATTTATTCCTCTGAATTTTCTATAAATTCCAATTTTACCCTTAATTCCTCATTTTTTTTTAATTTTTTTTTTTAATAAAAAAAAAAGGTTCAAGGTCTGGCCTTGTGACTCGTGTGTCAGGCTCGACCCACGCCGGTTTGGTCGTGACCCGACCAAACCCAGTCGTGGGTCACGGCCAGACTCGCATGGGTCTAGCTTGACCTATAGGTCTTTTTTTTTTTTTTTTTTTTTTTTCCTTTTTCTCTTTTCTTTTTTTTTTTTTTTTTTTTGTAAAAAAAAAAAATCAGGAATATTTTGATATTTTTAGGTATTACCGTTAGAAATTAACAGCTAAATCTAATAGAGGGGTTCAAATTGAATGCAATTGAAAGTTCATGGGTCTAATTAAATTGAGAGGTTTTGAACATTGAAGGTTTTCTCAAATCGCGTGATAATTCAAAGGTTTAAAATGAAGTTACCCCTAATAGAAAATAAGTGTCTTTTCTGTATACTTTTTCCGGTTCCAATGAAATTCATAGGTTTAGAAAAAAGTAGTGTCAAGTAGAAATTTTTTCTTTGAACATCCTTCACACATATAACATAAAAGAAACTAATTTTAGAACAAAAGCAAAAAAATAATATAAAAATTAAATCAACCAATAAGGACAAAAAATGGAATTCAAAGCATAGAGCCACATATAATAAGGATATACAAATGGCTTATTTATCGTTCTCTACTATAGCATTTACCATTCTCTTTCACATGATCCCTGCAAATACAGTTTCCTAAAATTAATCAAAATTAATATTAATATAACATAAATTAATTGTCTTTTTTTGTCTTTGTTGCAGAAAAGTGAAAAATAGTAATATAATAGAAAATAAATTTATTTTTTGTGTACTTTTCTTGGTTTCAATGAAATTCACATGTATAGAAAAAAATAGACATTTTTTGTTTTTTGTTTTGATCATCTTCTCAAATCTCAATATATAATGTAAATGAAACTACTTTTAGAACATAAGTTAAAAAATAATATAAAAGTTAGTACAAAAAGGACAAAAAATAAAGAAACAAATGGTTTATTTATCATTCTCTTTTAACACGGCCCGCAAATATAAAGCAACCTACATTTAGCAAATAAAATACATCCTCATGAATCTCTATTAAGCAGGTAAAGAGACTGAAAATTCTTCGAAGTCAAGGTGCGACAAAGATATTTGAGTGTTCATAATGAAACTTACATTCAAAACGTAAATATGTATGTTTAATAAGAGGGGAAGTGGTGTTTAAGTGAAAATGTGAAACATGGTGTTTTAAACCAAGTCTAAAACTGACGAATTTGAATAGAGTAATTTTCCTAATCAAATTGGCACCTACCGAAATATACATCACAAATGAAGGACAAAAAAAAAAAAAAAAAAAATCCAAATTTCTATACGTGAAAAAAATGGGAACCTTCAAAACTCGGTTGGATGACAGCCAAATGTGATCGTTCATCCGACCTTTTCTTTCTCTCTCTTCTTGATTGTTTTGCTTCTTTTATTGCTTCTGATTGCTCTGCTTTGTTCACCAAAATATCTAATCTAATCTAATATCTAAACGCTTGCTTTACAATTAAACATGGACATTTGTCAGCATAACAGAACGCCACATGTCACGATATTAGCCTTTCCTCCTAAAAACTCCCCTATATATATATATATATATATATATATATATATATTAGATTATACTACATTCCATATTCTAGAGTAAACATAACTTACGGAAGATGAAAAAAGTATTATTCGTGGAAAGAGGGTTATGGTCTCTCTCTTTTTTCTTATAAACCATAACATTATAATCAACTACTTGCTTCAATTGGCCGGCAAAAGAGATTGTTTGCGAAGAGAATTCTTTCCAATTTTTCTTAACTTTTTTTCAGGTTGAGTTGACACCTGCACTGAACTCAACTCAAAATTTTTCAACCAAAATAATAAAAAGTATTAAATAAAAAATTTAAAAATCAAGAATATATATATATATATATATATATATATATATGGAGGTGGTGGCCGGATGGTCCGACCACCCCGTGTACATAATTCTGGACCATGTACATTTGATTTGCTAACAAAATCTTCTATGTGAGTTTGGCAATGGGTGCTCAGCAATTATCCCAATTAATGCGGTAAAATCAACGACATATATAGATCCTTGACGTGGTATATGTTACTTAGCCAAACGCATCAAAATCTTTGTCATATATAAATAATATGTGCCCTTAAATAACACATGCATGCTCTTTCTCCATAATCTTGACAACCCATAAGCTTTGAAGACTTGAAATCTCACTCCTGAATATAAATCTTTTTATGCCTAACCCATTCCATCCAAATCATGATCTTGATCTTCTATATATATATATATATATATATATATATATATATTGGAAGCCATTAAACAAAATTTATCAAATTCGAGGACTTCATGTTAGATGGCATAGAGATTAGAGATAAATGTGTATGTTACCAACAATAATCTGTTGAATTCATTTGATGGGTAAATTGGTGAATCTCAACTGTTTATATGATAGTAACGATGTCATATTATTTAAAATTTTAAAATATATATTAATATTGACTTCACATATACTGTTAGATGCACTATTGTGTTTTTAAACAATTGAAAAGCTGAGAGTTAAAAAAAAAAAAAAAAACCTTCCTACAACGAAATGAGTAAGAAATCCAAAATTAAAATTTGTTTTTAGCCCATGTGTCCCAAATTTATAAATTAATCAATTCAGAAAATCCACTCACTTAAGTTCATCATTAATATTTTTATTGGATAATTATGAGTTGGGCATCAAATATGATATCAATCTGGAATTGCCTTAATAATTGGAAGACAAAGTTTCTGACGCAAGCAGGGAAATAGATCTTAATTAAAGCGGTGATGCAACTCCTTTGTCTGGCGGAGTTTTATGGCAGCTCAACCGGTTCTCAAAAATGGACTTATATGGAGAATTGGTAATGGGGAGGACATCCACGTATGGGGTGATAAATGGATCCCGCAGGCAACCACATACATGGTGCAATCACTGCAGAAGATCCTTGGCTGGAATGCTTGCGTTTCAGACCTTATTGATCCGATCACGAGAACATGGAAGGGTGACCTTATTGCACAGATTTTCCAGGATGATGAAGTTGAGGTAATTCGTAATCTGCCTATCAATCCTTTTCCTACAAAGGATCGACTCATCTGGCGAGGTACAAAAAATGGATGTTTTTCTGTTCGGAATGCCTATTTTTTGGAAATGGATTATACGGCCATGCATGGCAGTGGACCGTCCAGAGTAACTGCTGGGATAGCATGGAAGGAATGCTGGAATCTTAAGATACCAAACGTGGCTAAGCTCTTTTTATGGAAAGCTTTACATAATCTGTTACTGACGATGATGAACTTGGCAAAGAAGGGAGTAGACCCGAACACTTTGTGCCCCTTATGCGGACTCGCAGATGAGATAGTGGCAAGGAAAATTTGGCTCAGGAGGAACTCCATAATTTTTGGCGAAACTTTCCTCCATCCCACCAGATTAGTACAGGAGGCTCAGTCTATGTTGGAAGACTTTCAAAGAGTGAATACCATGAGCCACCACGAGGTAATCCCTGACAGCGGAGTAGAGACGGTGGTATGGAAACCTCCACCATGCCACATGGTTAAAATGAATTGGGACGCTGGGATCCACTCCAAAGATGGACATGTTGGTGTGGGACTCATTGTTAGAGACTCAACTAGTAAGTTCCTAGCCGCACGAAGCTTATCTTTGACCATTCACACTGACCCAACTTTAGCTAAAGCTTTAGTAGCATTGTATGCCATTATGTTCTATAAGGAGTTGGGCTTCGATAACATTATATTCGAAGGTGACTCCTTGCAAGTTGTCAAGGCTATTGCTTCCATAGAGTTGTGTCTTAGCAACTATGGGCAATTCATATAATGTATTCAAACCGAGTTGCTTTCTTTGGAGAACGCCAGGTTTCAGTATGCCAAGAGGGACACTAATTCTGCGGCGCATTTGCTTATAAAATTGGCTACCACCCATGTCACTATGTCTACTTGGTTGAGGGATGCCCCACCAAGTGTAGGTGATATTGTACGAAGGGAACTTTCTACCCCTTCTTGTGTGATCATTTGACGGATCTTTTGAGATAATGAATATTATAATATTTCTTCAAAAAAAAAAAAAAATAGCTTTCTTCGTGAATGTGAAGTGATGCTTGAAAATGCATAAATACATCAACATAAAGCGAGTCCAAATATGGATTTTGCTGTGTTGTGGCTCAAAAAAACTAAGTCAATTTATGGCAACTTTATTACTCTCTACATTAAATTTATGTCGTTTATATATAAACAATGTTAAAACAAATTTTTTTGCATTGTTTACAGGAACAACAAAAACAAAAACAACATAAAATGCCATGCTTTTTTTTTTTTTTTTTTGTAGTGGTTGGACAATTGGGGCACAGCTTTGGGCCATCTAAGCCAATTCTAGCCTGATTAGAGTATATTAGATTGATGATGTACGGGCGATTTGGCTTCTCCTGCAATTAGGTTCACAAGAAAAGAATTTTTGAGTTATTTGTGTGTGCTTATAATTAAGGACGTGTGAATTCGATCGTGTCTCAAATAGCCTTCATCTATTTCGTTAATTCCTTTTCAAATCATGTACAATGAGGATCTTCTTTGAGTTTGTTACAAAGAACAACAATATTTAAATTAATAAAGAGATTTATTACGTAGACAGCATTAACATGTTGGTTAATCCATGCATGCAATGTGTAAAGGTGAAAGACTTGCACCATTATTGGCTAAATTCAACTATAAGTGCAACTCAAGGTTCCTTTGCGTCAACCTGGTTGAAAGAGCTATTAAACTTCCTGTTTCAATACCCACCATCACCAATGCCTCCACCACCAGGAGCACCACCACCCGCACCACTACCAATGCCTCCGCCAGCACCACCACCAGTATTTCCACCAGTGCCAGTGCCAACATTTCCAGTGCCAACTCCTCCGACTCCCTTGCCAGAACCTCCTCCGACTCCCTTGCCAAAACCTCCTCCGATTCCAATGCCACCACCATGACCACCACCACCACCAATCCCTCCCCCACTTCCGGTGCCTCCTCCGGTTCCACCACCACTACCACCCCCACCTCCACCACCAATCCCTCCTCCAACACCACCTCCACTACCTTTTCCAATTCCAATACCACCATACCCTCCACTACCTCCATCTTTTCCATCGCCAACGCCCCCACCACTACCGCCACCTCCACCACCAATCCCTCCCCCAACACCACCTTCACTGCCTTTTTCAATTCCAACACCACCATACTCGCCACTACCTCCACCCTTTCCATCGCTAGTGCCCCCACCATTACCGCCACTGGCCCCACTGCCACCTCCACCTCCACCACCACCACCACCACCAATCCCTCCCCCAACACCACCTCCACTGCCTTTTCCAATTCCAACACCACCATACCCACCACTACCTCCATCCTTTCCATTACCAGTGCCCCCACCATTGCCGCCACTAGCCCCACTACCACCCCCACCTCCACCACCAATCCCTCCTCCAACACCACCTCCACCGCCTTTTCCAGTTCCAACACCACCATACCCACCACTACCTCCATCATTTCCATTGCCAGTGCCCCCACCACTACTGCCGCCAGCCCCACTACCACCCCCACCTCCACCACCAATCCCTCCCCCAACACCACCTCCACCACCTTTTTCAGTTCCAACACCACCATACCCATCATTGCCTCCATCCTTTCCATTGCCAGTGCCCCCACCACCACCACCACCAGCACCTCCACCAACACCACCTCCATTGCCTTTTCCAATTCCAACACCACCATACCCGCTACTACCTACATCCTTTCCATTGCCAACGCCCCCACCACTACTGCCACCGGCTCCACCTCCACCGCCTTTTCCAGTTCCAACACCACCGTACCCACCACTACCTCCATCCTTTCCATTGCCAGTGCCCCCACCACTACCGCCACCGGCCCCACTACCACTGGCACCTCCACCACCAATCCCTCCCCCAACACCACCTCCACCGCCTTTTCCAGTTCCAACACCACCATACCCACTACTACCTCCATCATTTCCATTGCTAGTGCCCCCACCACTACCGCTACCGCCACCGGCCCCACTACCACCGGCACCTCCACCACCAATCCCTCCCCCAACACCACCTCCATTACCTTTTCCAATTCCAACACCACCATACCCACTATTGCCTCCATCCTTTCCATCGCCAGCACCTCCACCACCACCGCCACCTCCACCACCAATCCCTCCCCCAAAACCACCTCCACCGCCTTTTCCAATTTCACCACCACTATACCCGCCACTACCTCCATTGCCACCAAAGTTGTAACCAAATCCCGAATCAGACCCACCACCACCACCACCACCACCATCACCACCTCCAGTCCACCAGGGCTTACCAAGATAGGGCCACGTGGGCTTCTCTTCTTCTACACCCCCATCTATCTTCCTACTTTCCACACACTCAAAGCTCACAACCAAAGCAATACAAAAAATCATCCAAACAAACTTCGTCGGCGCCATTAGGGTCCCCATCGATCGACACAATACACCGTTTAATATATGAGACTCTTTTAAGGGCTATGACTATCTATAGAAGAGCTTCCAATACCATAAACTAGTTTCTCTGTTTTGAATTTGTGTTTCGTATGTAGAAGTTTGGAAAATTAAAATATGGTTAACTTGAAGGTAATTGGGATAGTCCCAGCCGCTTGCTTTATAACATCCATCGAGCTTCATTACATGGCCATGCATCTACGCGATTGGTTCGGTTGCAATATTCATGGTCATCGTGATTCATTAGTCTCTCTCCTTCTCCCTCCCTCACCTTGTTGAGAGATTATACGGGGTTGAAAATTTTTCAATGAATTGCAGCCAAGGGATTCGATTTGGAACCACCCAAAATGCCTATTTCTTTGCATACATAACTCATGGGCCACATACACTACTATTCAAATCTTCTACATGAGATTGCCAATTGGTGCTCAACAATTATCCCATGCAATGCGGTAATATCAACGACTTATTAGTTCCTTGACGTGTTAGCTAGAAATATGGTGCATGGTTATACTTAATTAATTAGCCAGGTGCAACACTCATGCTTCGAATTCTTTGTCATTTATAAATAATTCATGCCATTGAAAAACCATGATATATCAATACTCCATTACCATTTTTTTTTTGGTTTTGTTTTTTTTTCTCAAGATCTTGACAAGCCATAAGCTTTGAAACTTGAAAGCTCACTCCTGGATATAAAATCTTGATCTTATATATATTTTGGAAGCCATTAAACATAATTTATCAAATTCGAGGTCATGCCCATCCAAATTAAACATAAATATGTTTTATAAATCATGTTATATGTAATTTAGAGAAGTTCTGGTGGAGGAGCCAAATTTTTATGTAAAATAGCTCATCAAAACTCAGTTTATCTAGTTTAGCTAATGAATTTTTAAAGGCCACCTACATATGATTAGCTATATTTTGATCTATATCATTTAAATATCTTTTTATTAAGAATTGTAAAAGAATATTCTCATAATGATCCCTTGAAAAGTGAGAAAAGTTTTAGAAAAAAGAGAAAACAGGTGAAAGAAGCAATAAAAAATAAAATGGCTCTAAGTGCTGCTGCTTGTAGCTTTTTTTTTTTTTTTTTTTTGGCAAATTCAATCAAATATCCATTTTGCTTTTTTTTTTTTTTTTTTTTTGTTAATGCAATGTGAGGGGGTTTTTTTACAAATTTGATTAGCTATTTTAGATAATAGTACCATTGGGAATGCTCCTCCTAACTAGTTTTGAGTAAACCTCCACTACACAGTATATTCTGTTAGTGCTAGGAGTTGAATTATACCTCCACTACACACAATATATTCTGTTAGTGCTAGGAGTTAGAATTATACCGTAGGAGTGAGTGCTACTTCTTCAATAAAGTTTGTGACCAAATAGTAGAACTGAAAAGGCTAACGGTTATTAACTGTCGGCTAACTGCTAACTACCCTAAACCACTAACCGCCTATGGCAAAGCAATTAGCAGTTTTGAGGTAGGAGAGGAAATGTGCGGCAAACCGCCTACACACACACCCTCGCCAGTTGACGCCTCATTCCCTGGCCCTGAGCTGCCTCAGCTCTCTCTCTCTCTCTCCTGCAAACAAGGAGCTTGAGCTTCATTGAGTTCTGCTCAAAAAAAGTCTTCGTCTCTCATTTTCGGTTCTTTTTCTAATATTATTTTTTTAGTATGATATTTTCATGTTTGTGGGTTCTGTTTTGGCTGTAATTCTCCATTGAAGTGTGTTTTTGTGGGTTTTGGCTTTGGCTTTATACGTTTGTTGGTTTAAGTCCTTTTTCTGAGACTTTTGATTGACTCGAGAGGGTTTTGTTTACTGTAAACTGTAAATATAGTGATATACAGTATGGGAATTAGATGCGAGATTGAAACTGCAATTATAGGAAATACTTTGTTTGTCTTGTTTCTCAGTAAACAAAAAGCAGAATATTTTAATCATGATGGTATGTATGATCTGTTGTCTATCGTTGAAAATATTATGCTATAGGAAAATATTTTGTTCTTGATTTTCATTTGACAATTAATTTAATTAATTGAAAATTTTAAATATAAAAAGTTACAAACTATTAATCTGTAAGATTGAGTATACCGCCTATAAAATACATAAATTTTTGAACCGAGCTGAGCAATTATCGTGTACGTATGAGGTTCAATAGCAAACAGGGGCTTGTAAAAGAAGCCGTGAAAAGTAAAAAATTATGAACAAAAAACGTCGAAAGTGAGCCCAACATCCAAAATAAGCTGAAAATGCTCAACTTTTAAAAGTAGTTATAGTGGAGCAGTTATAGGTTTAATAACCGCTAACCAGTAGTTATAAAATAACCACTAACTACCTAAGGCCTTAAGGAATTACTATTAGATTTTTCAGAGAATAACAACTAAGTGCAATCGCATTTTATCCCTAACAAATAGAAGTCAGACGAGGAAGCGCTACGTAGCCCCATGAGATGAAAAGGATGTTTTGGGATTTTAGGGGTCGATGTCGATCGCTGGGCTACTAGGTGATCAAGTACTATCATTGGTTTCATATACAATATTGAGCAATTAGCTTTACGAGAAGAGAATTTTGGAGTTATTTGTGAGAATTCATTTCTCAGATAACCTTCATCTATTTAGTTAATTATTTTTCAAATCTTGTACAATGATGATTTCCTTTGTGTTTTTTGATGAATAATATTGACGATCTCCTTTGAGTTTTGGGATAGAGGTTTTTGGTTCACAAGTGGAGTGGATAATAAAATATTAGTATACAAGTTAGACAATGAGTTTATTACAAATGAAGAGTTTTATTTTGTGGACAACATTAATTAACATGAAGATGTAGATAACTCCTAAGCAATAGCAGTACCATTCCCCACCATACATGCAGATTGCACTGTATATATAGAGGTGGTAAAGCTTGCACCATCATTGGCTTAAACTTAACATTCCACAACACCCTCATGGTTTCTTTGCCTCAACCTTGGTAAAAGAGCTATTAAACTTAAGCTCACTGCCGCCACCAGCAAATCCCGCTTCACCACCCAATCCGCTGCCGCCACCAATGCCTCCATTATCACCTATACCGCCACCAAATCCCCTTCCTCCACCGCCGCCAAACCCTCCACCGCCACCACCAAAGCCTTCGCCAAAGCCCAAACCTCCTCCAAAACCTCCTCCAACTCCCTCGCCAATACCTCCTTCTCCACCTCCGCCACCACCTCCACCACCACCGCTTATTCCTCCCCCAAACCCACTACCAGCACCTCCACCAAATCCTTTGCCAATACCTCCTCCTGCCCCCCCGCCACCTGCACCACTACCACCACCCATCCCTCCACTTGCACTTCCACCACCACCAACCCCTTTCCCAATACCTCCGCCAACTCCACCTCCACCCCCAATTCGTTCTCCAATACCGCCACCAGCACCACCACCTATTCCTCCTCCACTACCGCTTCCACCACCAATTCCTTTTCCAATGCCGCCTCCAGGCTTTCCTCCACCAACACCTATTCCTCCTCCAATACCACCTCCACTTCCTATTCCCCCTTTGCTCCCTCCCCCTGTACCAGCTCCACCACCAATACCTCCCCCAACACCACCTCCACTATTGCCTCCAATTCCACCACCACCACCACCACCCTGATGGTACCCGTTTTGCTTGTGACGCTTTCCACCACCACCACCTCCACGACCCTTTTCAACACAATCAGGCTTTCTAAAATCAATGCCAGGTTTTCCATTAAAACCAACCTCCAAACCCCCTCCTCCTCCTCCACCACCACCACCGCCACCACCAATCGACCCAGGGTTACCATCAAAGAACCACTCTGGCTTCTTGATCACCTCCCCACCCTTCTCCTCTAACTTCCTGCTTTCCACCACCAAAGCAACACACAAAATCACCCATACAAACTTCCCCGCCATTACAGTACACTGCTTCCGAGATGAAACTCTTTCGTGGCATTGCGTGACTATATATAGAAGAGCTTGCACCATAAATTAACTAGATTTGTCCGTTTCGAATATGCATGCGGTTGGAGGTTGGGACTGTCATATATATTACTTCACCGCTAGCTTTATTAGTTTATTACATGACCATCTACGTGATTGCTTCGTCTGCATTCATGGCGTCCGTGATTCACCGCTCTCTCTCTCTCACGTTGCTAATCCTTTCTTGAGTTTGTAGATGGCAGAGCACATTCTGCATGCAGAAGCAAAAAAAAGGGCATCACGTTGCATGGGAAAAGGATGATCATTGAGATGGCGTTTGCGCTCAATTTTATTATTATTACGCTTTTCGTTTTTTTGATGTTTTCTTCTCACAAGGTGTAACATTCTAGTTATAGCCTACAGCCTATATAGGTGTTAAGTACTGTTACAGATGAAGGATATATAAAAGTTTTGTTCTGTTTTGTTGCCGAGGAAGGTCGGTCAAGGAGCAGAAATTCATAGTTTTTGAAACTTTAACGGGAACCATATATAAAGATAAAAGAAATGCATAATTAACTCACATTTTTGGCTTATTGTGAAGAATCAGGAAATTAAATCCCAAATATTTGGACGTGCATGGGGGTAAACACAGACCCCTAGGCCAGAATCTGGGCTTAAGCCCACATCCACCAATTCATTTTTCAGCGAAGTCGATGGTCAGCCCATCTAGGAGCGGCCCATTTTACTTCTAGAGTCAAGTACTCAAGTTTCAGCCCACGGCCCAAAAACTCAGTGGCTAAGAAGACTCCCACGCGCACCGCGCACCGGTGCTGCACTGCCGCGTGGATGGTGAACTGACGCATGCCGGCGCATTTTAGCACCGCCGATATTTTTCCACCAACCCACAAACCTTCTCTCCAACCACAATACTCGAAACTCTAATAATTGTTCTTTCTCCTTCAAATTTCCTCATAGAAGAGAACAAAACATAACGATTAGTTTCAGCCCCGACGAAACGACACCGTCCTCAAATAAAGCCCTAATCTTTCAATCAAGCCAAGCCAGGGGCTTGTTTGGCTATCAAAATTTCAAATTCTCTCTTATGGATGACATGGAAGACGATGCAAGGTACCCTGCAAAGCCCTATGCTTTAAACCCCTATAACCCTTCTAATCGCCCAAGAAATCCCGTTCGCAATACCCCTTTTTCTCACCCAATCAACCGCTACGAAGTCGAAGACGACGATGAAAACGACGACGAATTCGACGAAGAAAACGACCAGCAAGAAGACGAGGACGACGAGGAAGACGAAAACCCAAATGGGTATTATCGGAGTTTCGAAGAGGATGGTGAATTCGATAGGCACCCGAAGAAGAGGAAGCTAAGGAATTCCGGGTACGAGTTGGTGCCGAGGATTGATGCGAAAGCTTCTTACTCGGCGAGGAATCCGAAGGCGGAGTGGACCGAGCACGCGGTGTTCGTGTTGTTGGAGGTGTGGGGGGATAGGTTTCTTCAGCTGGGGAGGAAGAGCTTGAGGTCCGAGGACTGGAACGACGTCGCAGAGAAGGTCTCGGAGGCGTCGAAGATGGAGAGGACCGAGGTGCAATGTAGGACTATGCTGGACAAGCTGAAGAGGAAGTACAAGAAAGAGAAGGCCAAAGTTGAGGAAATGGGATTGAATTCTAGCAAATGGGTCTACTTTAACAAGATGGATATGTTAATGGGCTCATCGTCGGGGCAGGATTTCGGGTTGGCGTGTGGGTTTGATTCTGGGGAGTATGTGTTTATGAATACTTTGGTTTATTTGGAGAGGTCGAATGGGTTTGATGAGATGAGGGATAGTCCAGGGGAGTCGGAGAATGAGGAGGAGGAGAAGGAGGATGAGCTGCCGCCCAGGAGGACGGTGAGAGGTGGTGTGGAGGGGTCATCTTCGTCGTATCGGGTGTTGGCGGATTCGATTCAGAAGTTTGGGGAGATATATGAGAAGATTGAGAGTAGTAAGAGGCAGCAGATGATGGAGTTAGAGAAGATGAGGTTGGAGTTCCAGAGGGAGTTGGAGCTACAGAAGAAGCAGATTCTGGAGAGGGCGCAGGCGGAGATTTCGAAAATGCAGGAAGAGGATGATGACGATGAGGATTCAGATGCTTCTGAAGAGAATCTCAGTGAGTGATGTTGGTGGGTGTTTCCCTGAACTTAGTTGGCCTGTTGAATTGCTTGCTATTGGAAGTTTTGTATTCCTTTGTTTTTATTTGTTAGTCTTCGTTGTACTTATGATATTGTCTTATTTTGCTAATAGAGATGATCAATTTGGAAAAATTATTGTATTTGTTTCATTCCCTTTTCTACATCAAGTATTGATGAGCAACTTATTGGTCATGGGAATGTTTGGTTTCTTGGTAACTTTCTTATCTATTGCTTATACATCTCTTGTTTAGGGAGACAAGGGATTTGCTTTGTAGAGAGATTGTTCTGTTTCAAACTGTGGAATGTTGACATTACATTTTTGACAATACTTGCGAAAAGAAGTATGAACCTTGTTATTAAGGTGTCTGGTTCAACACAGTAAAATGAGTACGACCTGGACAATCTATTTGGATGAAAGGTTGTGTATGTCAGTTTATTTGAGGATGGCAAATCGGGTTAGTCACAACATGGTTGAAGTCTTGTTATTGTAAAAGCTTTTGTCAAATTCAAAGTAGAACATTGCAAACCTTAAAATTTAGATTACATGGACATACTTAAATGTTGGTTGTTTTTCTTTCCAAGGCTTTTTGATGTGGACCTTGACGCTATCCTCTAGGTGACCTTGCTCCATTCTGAATGTGATGCACATCCCACACGAGTGCTTAAGGGGTGGAGTAGCTCACAAACGTTATAGACACCTAGCTAGGGTTAATGCTTTTTTTCTTTTTTCTTTTTTAATAAGTAAAAAGGGGTTAATGCTTAAGGGATGGAGTAGCTAACTACCATTATGGAAGCCTACCTAGGGTTAACTGCTTTTCTTTATCATTACCTATAGTTAGTACTACTCGTTTATGGCTTATTGCTTGCAAGTAGGTGCTCTATTAGGTAAAGGAACACCAAATAACTAGATGACATCTCTACTTTTGGAGAGCAGGAGTTCTCGAACTACATGCTATCTTGGACATTTTGTACACTACTTTCAGTCTCTTCTTGGGAAATTGTGTTCTAATATTTGTCCTTCTCATTGAATATCTGTCCTTCTCCCAACTAATATTTCTCTGTGAGGAAATACCTAAGAAGTGATTATATTTTGTGAACTATCTCAAGCAAGAAGCTCACTGATTATGAGACAAGGTTGTAGAAGATCCTTGTTTTAGTAGCATTGTTTTATTCTGTTTCTCCAAAATTATGACTAGAAGTTGGTACAAATGCGTCTTTTTCTTGATCTGTGGAGCTTTCATATGTCAGTGTTTTGTGCTGCTGTCTGTTGATTGATACGTGGTAGTGAGGTCTGAGGGGTTTCAATTAGCTGCGCTTAGCTTTATTATACTTGTGCTTGTTGGCTTTGGGAACACATTATACTTGTAATATAGGAGATTTTAATATTTTTGGATCAGCTCTGCAGTTAATTTGAACTTTTGCATATAGTCCATCTATTAGTTGTCAGATTTACATATTCTGCTGCTTCTCCCTGTTGGTTGAATTTTGACTGGTATGCAAATATGAATATGTTTGGTGGACTGCCGAATTGCTGTTTATCTTGATTAAGAATTGGTAAATACTCTTTAGAGGATGGTGCCATCTGAATCTTCTTGAAGGGTTTTGAAGAAAAGAGCATTTGTTTACATCTTGAGGCCTTTTTCTTTCTTTCTTTCGTTTTTCTTTTTAACAGACTAAAGTTCAAGTTTCAGCTTTTATGCAATGTGCTAACATCTTTATCAAGAGTCTGTTACATATGTTCTCAATAATATGAATTTATCACTACTTTTTCCCTGTCTCTCAAAAGTTTATGGGTTGCAATTTTAGTTTCTAGGCGATTCACTCAAGATAAATGCTAAAATTAAAATTTCTTTGAAAGAAGGGTTCCATGTAAATCTGATGTAAAAGAGGACAATTCCCCCCCTTTTCGGTGCAAGCAAAAATAGAAATAAAAACAAAAACAAAAACGAAGCATCAACCAAAGGAAATAACAGATTGGATTTTGTCTGCTACACAGACATGTGGAAAGCCACCACTGAATGCACCCATCTCAAAACAAATATTTCCTTAGTTTTTGAATTATATTGGAAAAAATATTTTCCATAGTGGATTAGGACTTGAGCGTTTATATTCAGTCTATTTTATTGTCTTGAAGATTTAATATTTTGTAATGTTTTCCTTCTCACATGATTTACTTACGTTTTTAGGTTTAGTTTCCATACTTGGTCAATTTCAGATGATGTTTTATGAAGACCTTGATTGTATTGGAAAGACAATTTAGAGAAAAAAAAATATTAAATAAAAAAATAATTTGGAATATCTAGAACTAGAGAATCACATTGCAATACCCATGTTCTTGTGTTGTTTGCAATTTGATCATTTTATAGTTGTAAGAAATTTTCAGTTGATAAACTGTTTGCTACTTTTGGAACCTTTTTAGGCTCTATGATGGGTGGTTTCTTTCTTTTGAAATTATAATGCCGAAAATGGGCAAGAAAGAAATGATTGTGGTTTGGCTGATTTGAGATGCCAAACAAAGCTTTCATGATTTCCTTGAATTACATCATCATTTTGCCTTCTCTAGTCGAGGAAGAAGAACTGCAAATGAGCAATTAAAGAAACAAAGGAAAATAATTTATTGGAAAATGTGCACGTGGGATCAGATAATTATGCCATTTTACACCCATCTAGTGGTATAATGAAAAAAAAAAAAAACACATGTACATTAATTTTCACTAAAAAGCTAATTCAGGAAATAGTTCCTCCTTGAGCGAAGGAGCTATCCATTGGATTTGAATATATGTAATCTCCCAGAGATCATCACCTTCCTTCTGCACTAAAATCTCTTTTTCCTTCATCTGAGTGATCATCTTCTTCAACAAGTCAGGGACTAATTCTTCAATTGTTGATTTACCATACTCTCCCAAATCAGCCTTCATGCATGTATCCATTCTTCTCAACACCCCTAACCAGAATGTCCGAAACCCATAACTCTCTGATATTTGTTTCAAGAACTGCAAATACACATCGGTCAAGAGCTCCATTGCAATCTTCAGGGTCCCTTCCATACTTCTCATCTCCCTCTCCGAGTTGTCCCTTCTCGAGTATTCCAACATCTTTTCGTGCAAATCATCTATCATTGCAAAAACTATAAGATTAAAGCAGTTAATACAGTTGGTTGATGTGAAATCCAATTCCTCAGCAAGTGTGAAGCTTTTTTGAAGAGCTAGGATTGCATGGTTTCTCATCTCTTCTCGCCGGGCTAAGCTGCTCTTTCTAAGGGCTTCCCCTAGTTTAAGAAACAGATTCATTACAAAATTTGCAGAGCCAAGACCTCTTGAATTTTCCTCTGCAGAGGAGTTGCTTGTATTGCTTGCAATGCTGAAATTGTTCCCCGGTTCTGAGTAATGATTTTTATACCATTGGATCAACAAATTCACAGAATCTGCCATGAGGTCCAGCATCTTCAAATTCTTCTCCAGTGGACTGTTCTTGAGTGCAACAAAACCAAATGCACAATCTATACAGTAGGCGTAGTTTGTCCGTGAAACGTGCGTCCCGTCCGACATCAACATGATCAGAGTCTCAACCGCCTGATCGTAGGTTTCAGAGTGCCGCCCGGCGACCGATAACAAATGAAGGACTGATTTCCATCCGAGCTGGGTTTGCAAATTTGCAGGATACTCAATAAGAATCTTGCTCACTGATTGTGTTATGAACTCGCAACAAGTGTCCAGAATTTCTTTATCGAGTTTCCACATTAAGTTGATAGACTTGAAAATGAGCTCTTCAGGGAATTTCTCAGCTCGGTATGTAGCAAGGAGCTTAAGAGAAAGCCTTAGGAGTCCTATAATAGCCTTCTCTGCGAATGGAATGGGGGAGAACATAGGAAACTGAGCAACTGCTAACATATATTCATGAAAATTGGGCCAAAATGCCTGGAACTTTTGGATATTGGCCATAGAAATGGCAATGACTAAATCCCAACAAAACCCAACAGTTTCTTCTTCTTCGACCGGTGTGCTGAATTTTTGGCCTTTTCCAGCAGCTGCAAATATCAGAGAGCGACCTAGATTGAACAAAGCATCATCAGGCAAGTTTGAGCTATTGCTGAAGATATTCCCAATACGGCACTGTTTGATGATCTTCAGATTCTGTTCAAATTCACTCACGTTTAGGGATAAAGAGTCTTCCACGCTATCTAGTGACAGAAAATGAGAAAACCGACTAATCGTGCCAGAAGCTCGGTGACTGCCAAATTTATCACGGGTAGGGAAGATTATGGCTGATTCAGATTCCTTTGGGACGTCGGGTGATGAGGTGGAAGCAGTATCAAATTCGATGACAGATTGAGGAAGTAGTTTTAGCCTTTTAAGTTTCAATAAGCAGTCCACAATATTTCTCCATCCCCCTCGAATCGATTCCCCGAAGTTGTTGGCGACAGTGAAAACGGCTAGTGTCGCCATTTTTGGCTTCATATCATTGCTAAAAGCAAATAGGGTTTCTTCTGCGGATGCATAAGGATTCAACAGTGTAGTGAATTTGCAGAATGAGGCAAGGACTTCATCTAAAGTGTCTTCCAATCCATACTGAGCTATCCTGGCTATTGAGAATAGCACTTCAACGCATTTGTGGAGCAATTCTTCTTCATCAATATGCTCAAAGAATGCTGACAGAGAAGCAACTGATGGGCCAGCAATGCAAGCAAACATATCTCTTCCCAAATGACGATCAAAATCGCATACTATGAAAGGCTGTGTGATTTTGGATCGGTTTATCAGCTCGATCCATCTGCTTGGAGTCATTTCTAGTGACACAGCAGACTGACCAAACAAGGTGATAGCATGGTTTGAAATGGAATGAAAAAGCTCTGAGAGGTACTCTCTAGGAAGATCCTTCCCTGCATTGATTGCTCTATTGTTCCTGATGAACTCATCTTCTGTCATCTTCTTCTTCACTTGCGGATTATGCTGATCTGTATTGAGCATAATGAGGGAGTAGCATAGAATGAAAACTGCATCCTTGGTTGCAAAAACATCTGAGGATTGTTGATCATAATATTTCTCTGAGAATGCTTCAAGAATCCGCTGTATCTTTTGGGACTCTCCAGGCAACCGGAAAGTCTCAAGATAAGTGCGTAGAGCAGTGTCAAGAATCATCCCTGAAAATTTAAAGGTATCAGTGAATTCTTTAAGAACTTCAATGTGTAACTCATCAGGGTCACCAAGATAATCCCCAATCATGTTCTTGTTTAGTCCGGGAGTATAGCGGAAGAAGAAAGCGTGCGCTTTTGGATCTGGGGGATCAGAAACCAACCTAGAAAGTTTCAGGTACTCCAAACCCTTCTTTTCATCTCTATTGAAATGGTTTGCAGCAATCAATATTTTCTTTTTTTGTGCTTTCCGTATCCTTACAAATTCTACCCAAGATTCCAATTCATCTTCGGATTTCTCCTCCCAAAAGGGACTATACTCGGTGATCTCAAGTGGGTATGGACCGAAAGGGCTCGAATCGTCTTCTCTGTCAACGCTATCTGCAATATTGTGAATCATGGCTGCTAATCCTTCAAAGGCTTGTACCTGCAAAGTGGTCACAGGGCTAGCCACTGGAAATGAATCCTTGCAAAGTAGCTTCCCAATCTCCTCAAACAGATTTCGGCCGAGGGGATCACAATCATAGTTCACGTAGACTTCAATTACAAACGTTGGTTGCCTGCAGAAATTTATAATCCCTTCAAGAGCAACTTCTTGGAGTGGCATTGCGCTTACAAGAGCAGCAACTCTGAGCAGCACATACACGAAGAAAGCTTCTAGTTGGAGACGAATAAACCTGCAAAAAACAAGTACCATTTAGTTTCAATTCTAAAACATGTGAATTTCAAGCCATTGAATCCTAACCTTCGAAGAAAGTTGTAGATATTCAAAACTGAGCTGCAAATCATTGACAAAACAAGAGGGCTCGAACGCGTCCCGTAGTGGATCAAATGGTGAAATAGATCATCCTGGATCATCCTCAAAAGCTTCGGGTGCTTCCCAATTGCATCTCCGCTTAATTCTATTGCGGAATTGATCAAAACCAATGCAAAAAGCTGGACATCTTCATCTACAGTATGAGAAGTAGAGCCCTCCGTCTCCACTACTTCAACTACATTCAGCAGGGAGCAGAAGAAGTAAAAGATATCAACTGCACATCGAACGCCGTACCCGGCATCCGAATTGCCGCCGACATCGACATCATCGGAATCCGACTCCGAATCCTCCCCATCCTTGGCCTCGATCTCTGGCAACCGGGAGAATATCGTTTGGATGACCTCGTGCATCGCGTACCGGGCACTGCGCTGAAGCAAATCGCCTCTGCTAGCCGATTGCTGCACCACCTGAAAACACGTATTGACAATGGTGCAAACGGCGTGATCGGTGAGCAAAGGCGAGGCAGGGTGCTTCATTATCGCAGTTAGAACCTGTAAAATCTTCATCATCACGGCATCCTCTGAAACCGGATCGGTTTTCTCTAACCGACAGCTCGTGATCCCGTTGACAATGGAATTAATAGACTCTTTCGCCCCCGGGGTCTTCTCATCGAAGATTTCCAGCCTGAGGATTTTCAAAATGGCTGAGAGAGCCACACCGGTGGCTGCTGCCGGGATGTCATCACCCTGTATCACGTCCAGGAACGGGGAGAGAAAGATGGAGGGATCGATGGTGCGCCATTCTTGTTGGGGATTGAAGATGAAAGCTCGAAGTGATTTCAAGGATTGTAGGATTGTAGAGTCAAAATAATGCTCGTCCGGGGAGAAGTACTGGGAAGCCAGATCCGGAGGACGGCGGATCACGGCAAGAACAGCGCCCAGTTCGGTGTTTAGCATGCAGGAGACGCCCAGCTCTTTCCTTCTGGATTTGGCTGCCGAATCTTTCTTCTTTTCTCGGCATGACGGGCAGTTGTTTTCTTCGCCGTCGTGATTTTGATCACTTGCTTTCTCCATTAAAGAGTATACAGGGAGGAAGACAAAGGTTTAAAAAACGGTTGGGAACGGGCAGAGAGCGGTTTGGAGGGAGAATAGTAGTTGTGCGTGGAAGTTTTGTTTGTCGTGAAGTGACGATTATGGGATTGAAAACGATGGGAAGGTATTGGGCGAAGTGAGGAAATGTGCATAAACTTGGAGGGCATTTTTGGACTGTCAGCTTTGACTAGTGGTATCTCTAAACAAGAGGTTATTATAATTTATCTGGTTTAATTATTATTATTTTTTATTTGTGTGGTTGAAAATGAATATTTGAAGATTTCTACCATTAATAACTCCTAATTTATTTCAATTCAGTTAGTGATATAAGGGCAATACCCATCTTGCTATATTCAAAGCAGTATCATATTGCCTATAAAAAAAATAAATAAACAAAAGCAGTCTCATATTAACATTATCTTGGCTAATGGCTATTCAAAATCCAAGTTTGTTTTTGGGTTGAAACTTTGCTAATGTAATGGCTGATATTAGACTTAATTTGCTTGCTTTTCTTGTTTGGAAAGCTGTAAAATTTTCTGGCACGTTCTTTAGCTAAGTTGACAACTTTCCACCTCATATTTTAATGTATTCTTAATTAGTCTCCTATTCTCACTTCCATTCGGATAAAAAATAGCAAAAACTTTCTCTTGTAATCTCTTTCCTCATTTGAATTTACAAAAAAAAAAAAGAGAATTATCATTAATTAAGCACTACAAAAAATATTTGGCTTTCTTCTTGTTACCCAAAAATCATGGAAAAATAATAAAAATCATTTTCTATATCATCTTTCACACATTTTCGTATAGTGAAAAGTGAATCTACCATTAAATTTTTGTAGAATTTACATGAGTTTACAAATCTAATGATAAATTCATTAAACATGCAAAAAAGAGATAACTGAAAGAATTATATGTAACTAGCATCGAAATCAAAATACATTTTAATGATATATAATAATGTTTTAAAGACTTGATATTTACAACAAAATATGCGAATCCGTGCTTTTCTTTTCAGCTACCCGATCTATGTATAGGAGCTCTTTAGCTCATGCCACAAGCAAAAAAGCGTATCAAAATCATCGGTGTCGTCAAAATTACGATCTTCACTTTTAGAGACAGCCATTAGCATGTTCAACCACTGTTCATGGAGAGTCGAGAACTCTGATCTTTGTTCACTTGACCTAAAACTTTTGCCAAGTGATCTTTTCATCACTTGGCGAGCCTTCGATGCAGCTTCAACCACCCTTTCTGGGATTCCAGCCATTATTGCCACTTGCAATCCATAGCTCTCTGGGCATGCTCCAGAGGCAAGCCGGTATAGGAAAACCAGCTCCTGCTCACCTTTTGAATGGCACTCAGATTTTGACTGAAAAGCGCAGGCCATGTGTTGCAGTGTAACATGTGGATGGGAAGCAAATTCCTTAGTAAGTGGGTGGTAGTGCGTAGCAAATAGTAGTCGACAGTTAACCTTTTCAATCAAATGCCGGAATACCTGTACAAGTATTCAAGGTTGGTTGCATTGAAATGGACAACACGTGGAATGAAAAGATGATTGAATTATAATTAGAAGTTTGAAAGATGTGTGCTAATAATTTGCTTTGAGGATGAGAGGAGAAGAGAAGACAGACAACGGTTAAAAACTAGATATTAAAGAGCAAAATCTCACTGCATATGCAATGGCGTATCCGTCGAAAGTGCTTGTTCCTCGACCCAATTCGTCAAGAATAACCAAAGAATTTTGAGTGGCGTTTTGAAGGATGGATGCTGTTTCTGTGCACTCAACGAAGAAGGTACCTACAAAAGATTGACCATTCATAAAGTCCATACACATACAAATCTCTGGTTGGAAAGATGCAGGCATTCGGTTTGCTTGATATTTCATCTGTTTATCAAGTAAGACCCTCAAAATGCTAGCCTAATTATTAGAATGCAAGCCACTTTATTCAAGTCTAGCAATTGATTGCTCAGATTAATAGCATTAGTTATTGTACAACACAAAGATTTTATCCAATCACATAAAGCAAGCAGCTGTGAAGCCTTCTCTTCTCTTAATCCCATATAAAGTACACCATATAGAAGCTATCTTCTCCTTTTATTAATGTTTGGTGGTCATACTAGAAATTCTCATTTATACCTAGGGTACTTCATTAAGCCTTCCAGAAGTTTTTTTGATTGAACCTAACATGGGATATTACAGATCTACTGCAAACACCAACCACCATGGCTGCAGCGGCTCTATGACCACTGTACCATCAAAACCCACATACTCCCATGTTGCCACCATTACTATATTGTGGATTAAGTGCTGCATGTGGAGAGGGTGTTTCTTTCCTTTTCTTTTCCTGAATTTGAATTAACTTTGTTCGGTTATTTATGCTCTCCATTTATTTTCTTTTTCCTCTATTAATACATAACAGAATTCCATAATGTACAAAAACGACTTCAGATCACCAAGAGTGAATCAATTAGTAAATGAGGGGGGCAGGTTAAGGAGAACTTACTCTCCCCAGTCATGATTCGGTCAGTAGCACCAAGCCGGGTGAAGATAGTGTCCACCAGTGAGAAAACACACATCTCGCAGGGCACATAACAGCCCAGCTACAAGTCATCACAGATTAAAAAATGTAGATGAGTTGACCACAAAACAGAACACGGTTTCATTAACTAGGACAAGATCCTATGGCTTAAACAACAAAACAAGTCATCCAGAGGGAGAACAAAGAACCTGGGCCAGTATGACAGCTAGACAAGTTGAACGCAGAAGTGTTGACTTCCCGCCCATATTCGGTCCAGTCAGTAGCAAAGTTCGGGCATGATGGCCATCTGTATTCTCACCAAGGATCATGTCATTTGGGACAGGCACTCCTCCATTCTCTCCAAAGGCAAATGGATGCCAAAGCCCTTTAACTTGAAGTATGGGTCCTCTGATCTCTTGGCCCCCAGTTATATTTTCAGATTGAGGCAAAATAACAGGTCTGGACATAGCCCCACATGAACAACCAGCAATGACTGCAAAAGATCTTAGTACATCGATACAATTGATGGCATATATGACTTCAAACCATTCAGTAGCTTTTTCAATAAATAACTCAATCAGAATAGAGAGAGTTTCAGCATCTGAATCTGTCACGTCGTGATTCTGGCACCAAACAAAATGTCAGTTGAGTGTTAGCCACAACACTAGAAACTAAAATCATCAATCAAACATAAGATATTCAGAGAAGATGCATTGGTGCAGATGATAATACTTCAGTAACAAACACAGAAATTTTCATAGCCTGTTAAAACAATCAGAAAACAAGCCAATTCACAAGACAGAGAAAGGTGGTTTGAACAAACAAATGTATAAGCTGAAAGAAACAAGACCTGGTAGTTTGGGAAGTCACTATCTACAGCTGCTTCAAATTGGGTAAGGAATTGATCCAGCCCATCATTACCAATAAGCCTTGGAAGTCTAAAAACTTTTGATAAAGATGAGATTATACGCCCTTCATTCTGTAATAGCATTAAGAAATCCAATCCAATACGCAGGCCTTTCACAAGAGAGCCAAACGCTTTAACCTGTACCAGACTAAAAACATTATATATTTTCGTCTAAATAATTGAAGTGACTCAGACCCGATAATAATAATCAAACAGAGAATGTCCTTATCATTTAAAGAAAAGGGCAGAGAATACTTACTCGCTGTTTCAATACTTTTTTGCCAACCAAGGGCAGTAACAGAGAAGCTGATGACTGAACGCTAGCCTTAATCCGTCCAAGCAGCCTTTCTAAGTCTGGAAGCTTGCGAAGATATTGAGCAAAAAGCAACATAATTTCTGAATTTGCCATTAGATCTTCAATGACATTAAGCCTATTATTTATGCCTTCAATATCTTTTAGTGGATGGCAGATCCAATTCCTTAAAAGCCGCTTACCACATGGTGTCACACATTGATCAAGATATTTGTACAATGTACCTGAAACTCAAGTAGCATTAAACTTTTAGGGATTACAGGACTAGGAATCAAAGAAAACATAGGACACAAGATGCCATAGTATTTTGCTTGAAGCTAGGGAGATGGAGGAACTTGCCAGATTGACCACCATCAGCATTATTACTGAATATCTCAAGATTAACCAGGGTCTGTCCATCCATTTTGAGGCAACCCTGATAAACTTGATACGGCAATATATCTCCATTCCGTAAAACATCATCTAACTGTAATCAAAACATGTCAATTACTGTAAACAACACATATAGGCAGTACATTTTTCTTATCCTTAACTTTTAAGAAAAGGCATACAAGCAAGCTTACCATCAACCTCGATAGATGATCAATAAGTCCACCAAGAGAACATAAGGCAACATCATGATGGATCACACTATCAAGTACATGATTCCACAAATTAGAAGATCCTTTAAAGTAACCCTTCAAGCGCACCAAATTTCTAACTTCAGAAGCATTCTGGAAATCTGTAAGTGACTGAACTGGACTTAATTGCAGCATCGAAGGACCTGCAAGACAAACTTGATAATTCAATCCTACTTATCATGGGATTCTAAACTGATTATAATGTGTCAAAGATGTCTTACCATATAACATAGATGCATATACCAAAAAATACAAATTAGGCTTTGTGAGTATAAAATTCCCAAACCTAAACTGGCCCAAAGAAAACCCTGTTTGAATCTATGCTCCAACTCCACTTATGTCACTCCCAACAGCCATCTCCACTATCTAGAAATCACATATATGCAATTCATATTGTTCTCTAGCCTTTTCAGAGCACAATAATGAGAGCATTTATCATGCTGAAGTGAAATGTCAACCTTTTTTTTTCATATATACATATAAAGCAAACATAATTCTGCAAAGAAATAAATCTAACCTAATTTCATATTCAAGAAAGTTGAAAGCCACATATTGCAAAACTGTGGTTAAAAAGCCATTTCTTCCTAAGTTGTATTATATTGCACATACAGAATCTTCGCCCCATTTTTTTGTTTTTGGGACGGTTGAAAATTTTGGTTAAATCGAAACATTTTCAGTTAACCAACAAAAACAAGGCTAACGGGGCATAGATATTTTACTCCCAAAATTTTCATAAAGCATTTTCCGCTTCCTCTCCCTCACCACATGCCCTCTTCTCTCTCTCTCTCTCTCTCAAGTTTGGATGGAGATCATTGTCGTCGGCAACTGCTATTAGCGACCGCCTTTGCCTAGCAATAGTCACTGGCCTCACAACGCCACTGCTGTCAACCACCATAAACCATTCCCATCATGCTGCCGCTGGCCTTCCGCCATTGTCAAATCTTCTCCCTCCACTGTCAACCCGAAGACCATTGCCTTTCTCTTCTCTCTCTCTCTCTCTCTCTGTCAGTAGGAAATTAACTTCTTAATTTTTTTAATTATTTATGTATAATTTTTCTGTTCAATTTTGTGGGTTTGGGTTTGCTGTTCATACGGAAGAAATTTGGTTGATTATAATTGAGTGAAATGGCCATATACAAGCTTTACAAAATTTTCTTGTCTTTTATTAATGATTTTCAACCGAGGAGCTAGTTGAGAAGGAAGAAATTGAGTGGATTTTTCCTTCATTGTTTCTTACTTTCTTATATGTTGAAATCTTGATGGCAATGATTTTGGTAAGCTGATTTTGGGCAAGTGGGGTGATGATGGTGGTGTTTTTAGAGTATTTTCAGGTTCCAACAAAATACTCGAAAATGTTTTCCATACCATTTTTAGGTTTGCAACCAAACACCGGAAAATAACCAATTTTCCCCGAAAATGTTTTTAGCTGAAAACATTTTCCACCAAAACAAATGGCCCTAAATTGATACGATTATAGACATCACATGGAAACTACACAATATTCATAGTGTCTGTAGGTTTTGTGCATTTGCATGGAATGCTTAATGATACTCTGTTTGTTTGTAATCTGCAATTTAGGAAAATTAACAGCAGTCTGACCTGTTAATGAATACTTTCTGAGTGCTTTATGAGCTTCTTTGGACAACCCTGCAGGAGTTGAATATGTAAGTGTCAAGTATGAATTTATTTTCATGAAAACTTCAGAAATGGAACTCCACTCAAACCACAAAGATTGGGATAGGGAAATAATGTTCACCTTTACTCTCATATATAACTTCTTTCGGCGAAACCTAGAATCAAATCCCAACGACAGAATTAAATTTTAATTTTCAAATTTGATAACTACCCATGGAAACATATTTACGCAAAGGAAACTATATAGTAACCATACTTGCACCAGTAAAGCCCCCAGAGCAGCACAGGATGCATCATCACTGATGGAACCAACCCAAATTCTTAAAGCAGCACAGTCAACAAAAGCAAAGCCATACACAACTGAACCATTATCCAGGTCACAATTCCCCTAAAGACAAAATTCAACAAAATGTACTGTTAAAATATTGGTACATATTTTCTTGCAGATAGTAGACGCATTGGTCAAGCAAGCAAGCAAGCTTTACTAGTAAAAGATGCAGGAGCATGCTTTATAAGTAGAGGTTAAAAAACAAATATTGAATTGTCTCTTTGTCCAATACAAGGTGCCCACAAAGATGCAAAAAGAAAAGCGACTTGGGTGCTTTCTTATAACAACACTAATAATTCAGGGCTTTCATATTACACACTAGAAGCTTTGAATCATGCATTTGTCAGAGGCATGAAGATGAATAACAGAAACATATCTCAAGCTGGCATCTACGAAAAAAATTTCAGGAATGTGTATTCAAAGATATGTATCAAGCTTATTCTGTCATGTGGCCAGCAAAATTAAAATTCAGTACACCACCCAAAGATTGACATTCTGTTTCTATATATAAGAACATAGCTAACCAGTAACAATGCAAACCTCTTTTATTGCAAGAAGATGAACAGCATCAGGCCCAATATTACCATCGCTTGCGGTTGATGGGGTGACTACCTGAACCAATTTTCTTGAAATTACCTGAAATCCAAGTGTTGAATTCAAACAAGCAACTTAAAATCAAATCCAACAATGATGAAGTATTATAAACATCCAGATAGAAAAGACGCAAAAGAACACGAAGGAACAGAATAGTACTGACGAATGAAAATTTTAGAGTATAAACTAGATTATATAGAAAATTCAAATTCTGACCAAGCATAGAAAAAGATTTTTTTTAAAGAGTGAGAAACCTCAATAAAAGCTCATCACATTCAAATGACAAAGTAAATACTAGTTAATGCTAGTACATTCACGACAGCTATCCTTGAGAATGTTATAACTCGATAAGAAGGAAGACAGATCAAATATGTATCGCTAGCAATGAGTGACGACCGAAAACAAAGAAAGAGATCAATTGAGATAGATGTTCAAAATCTCAACTAAATCCTGCAAACTGAAACCTTATATCTATTTATTTGCTTTTCTTGAACTTTTGAGTGACCATGTCAAAAACAGAAAACAACAGCAGAAAAGGCCAATATCACTTTCTAGGGCCAAAAACCAATTTCAAAAACTACTGATATTTTGAAGTGAGATGGGTCTTGTCATTTTCCTATAGGCTTCACACTGCATTACTTCATTTAGTAATTGAAATTTTCCAAGAAATTTTCTAAGATTTTTTTTTATTAGTAATTCAATCTCATAAAAGCATAGAGGGGTGCAATCCTCGTACACATAAAGTATACAAAAGACTCCTTCCTAAAATGGAGAGAAAAAAATCAAAAATCAAAAACTCAGTAAAATTAGAAATGGCAGACTATTGGACATTGCTAATTTGCTATCCTTGTGTAGAGGGATTTGAACAGAATATTTTTCAGCTCTAACACTAAAGTCTCTTGATCATCAAAACTCATTGCATTCTGTTCACTCCAAATACACCAACATTAAACATAAAGGAACCAACCTCCAAACTTCCAAAACAACAACTGTCTCACCCTTCTAGGCATAACCCGAACACCGAACAAATGAAAAGGCAAACTCCATAATTCTCTTACTATTTCACATTGAAGAAGAATGTGATCAATAGATTCCCCACTCTTCTTGTACATACAACACCAATCCACCACAATGATGTTCATTCTCCTTAAATTATCCAACGTCAAGATTTTCCATAAGGCAGCCATCCACACAAAGAAAAACACTCTTGAAGGAGCCTTAACCCTCCATATACGCTTCCAAGGAAAATGAGAACGTAAGGAATGGATAACACATGATAGTCATGCACTGATATGGTAAAGAATATATTCTATTGGAGGTTTCTATTTCGGAACTGCATACTAATGCTACTTTTGTGTCTTATCCCTAAGAAAGCCGGTGTGGTGGATATTAAGGATTTTTGCCCTATTAGTTGGTGGGCAGTGTGTATAAATTATTTCTAAGGTCCTGGCGAACAAGCTGAAATCAGTATTGCACAGTGTAAGGTTGAAAAGCCAATCATGCACTGACATGGTAAAGAATATATTCTATTGGAGGTTTCTATTTTGGAGCAGAGGGAAGTGTGAAAAGCCATCCAATTTTGGTCGCCAACTATACTGTTCGGAATACAGCCATTTGTAGAATTTCACAATATGCTCCCTAGTTTCTGTAGAATTAGAAGATATAGACCCGTTAACAACTAAGGACTCCACAAAGTTATTTCTTTTATGTGAATTTGCCACTCGGTGAAAGAATTTAGTGTTTTTATCTCCCTTTCTCAACTAAAGGGTCATTGACTTCTGCCTCCAACTCACTTCTTCAAGAAGGATAAGCCTCTTCAACTCTCTAGAAATATCTTTCTTCCTTAACCTTTCATTCTCAGTTAAAGTCTTCCCCCTGTAATCATATCCAGCTCAAGGATACCATCCTTGAATACATAGCAAGGAATTAAGGGCAAGGGTTTATCATAGAGTTAGAGATGGATCACAAACAGCTTAGATTATACTTCATCACTATATCCTTATTTAGTATGCAGCATACACTTGTTTCCATATATTTCAATGCAATTATTCACCCTAATTTCTGTAAGTTGCCCAACACAAATTTCCATCTTCAGAAAATTGAAGGTCTAATTAATTGAAGCCCCTATTTATAACACCATAGAGATTAATTTTCTAGATTGCAGCATTGATTTTAATTCTTATTTTGACATTTTTCTACTTTTCCTTCATTCAATATGTTCCATATACTTCATGTGTAAAGATCACTCTTATTGGATCAGCCCAGGGCTAGGTCCAAAAAAATAGTTCAATCTTTAGGTGTGGCCAACAGCATTTATTGTTCACTTTGACTTATTTAGTTACCTACCTTTTGGCTCTAGAGTGGGAATTAGATAACAATCAATGTAACAAGTGGCAAACACAAGATTGATTTCACATGTAAAGTACAGCCCCATAAAATAAAACTAAAAGAATTCATTTGAAGTGCCCATCACGCAGCATTGAGAACTTACAGAATTTGCACCTCTGGCTTTTGCTTGATCAGATGTCTCCAACTGTTCAATTCGTCCAACTTTATATCTTCACAAAGAACAAAGCAAAAGACAAGTGAACTACAACCTATTAAGTAGCCAAGCAGACATTTCAATGAGTACTTAATTCAACTAAATCTCATCCTAACTACCAGCAGCGGGCTAGATTGAACAAGTGCTGGTCATAAATTCATTCTCTCTTTCTCTCTCTCAGTGGTAAAATTGGCAGATGTAACAGATGTAGGACACAGAAAAGGTCCAGTAAAAAATTGTCGTTTCAGCAAATATGCTGATCTTTGCACTCAAAATTTTCTAACAGAATGCTTTTTAAAGTGGACTGCCATCTACTAGAAAGGATTTTTTTAACTACAAAAAGTAGTCAAACAAAAGTAGAGGAAAATAAATTTTCCTTGTTCTTCCTTCAAAGGCGTAATGCACCGAAGAATGGACAAATATAGTTAGGCTAATATAAGTCCAGTCACTCTCTTACCCACGAGCAACAAGCTTTTGAACAGCATCATCAATCCCACTTTCAGATATACCAACCTGACCAGAGAGGAGAGATGTTATTGCATACAAAACTACTCTCTACAACAGATGAACTAATAGCTCAAGTGAGCTCATCTTGAAATGAAACAAGAACCAATCTTCTTTAAACATGAAGTCACCTGCCGACATTTCCCCACACCGCTTAATGTCATTTTCCAATCAAGCTCCTTATGGCCAATTTCAGCATCTAGTTCATAAAGCTCATAAAACTTTCCCTGCATTCATTCATAAGTTGTGAAATTAAGTAAATATAATTCCAAGACTAGGAATTCTGATAATAAGCCAACCTAATTGGCTTAATAAAAAATAAAAAGAAAAAAAGTAATTTTTCTCTGTTGATCAGAATGGATTGCTTTGCTCAAGGTGCATCCATTATGTTCTAGCATTCAATCTTTCCACCAAGGCTCCAAAAGAAGAGGGCAAGCACCTCCTTAATAGTCATTGATTAAAAACCAATTGCCATTGGGAAATTAAATAAAAAATTACGCTAGGGCCTATTCATGCACTAATGCACGACAATAGCTAGAAATTAATGGTGTCAATGAAAAGTATCGAGATTTGACTGAACATTAACTAACCACTTTAAAGAAAAGCACAACATCCATATATTGACATTTGACACTCCAATATTGTTTCTGAGATGCTGACATTTTCTTCAATGTGTCTGGCGGTATATACAGCGTCTTCTTGTCGTAAAGAGGATTGCTAGGCCTTCGCCCATTAGCATCCTTGATTCGAGCAGGGTCAAGCCACTCAAACTTGCTCATTGTATCAGATAACTTTAAGTGATTCTTGCTCAAGGCTGTAGTATCCTGAAGTAGTTTCAGCCTTTTGCTTGAATCGAATAAGGAACTGTCATCCTTGACCCCAGACTTTGGACTATCTTCTTGCAATCGCTTCAATCGAGGAACAACAGGTCGCATACCAGGTGTTTCTGGCCCCGGAATGTCATCATCAATTTCAATATGCACGCCATATCCTTGATCAACGATCCCATTAGAATTGACAACATCACCCTTTCTGCAATGTTGGGCAGCCACATCTTGTTTGGGCAATCCTTCCAGCTCACTATATCTACCAGAAATCGTACAAACATTAGCAGAACCACCAGGAGCCGGATTCCTGCAAAAGTTTACACAAGGATTAAGAAGATGAAATGAAAGCATACAAAAAAACCAAAGTAACAGTAGGCACACCTTCAGATAGTTGTTACTGTTAGCCAAGTACAACAGAGTCTAGATTTTCAGTAGCAAAGATAAATTGAGTGCAGCACCGTAAATCATGGTGTTCAATATTCCAACTATCTTAGATGTTTAGTCACATCTGTTATGTTGTATTTGAATATCAAATGTTGATTATTGTGTTTGAATTGTAAATAAACTCTACTGTAAATGTTCTTTATATATGAGAATGAAATATACAGAAGTTTTCAAGCTGCCAAAACACAAACTCATACAGTTTATACTAGCTGTGACACATGCAATTCATGACATAAACTTCACTTTCCACATAAACTTCTACTCATAGCCATTTTATTGCATTTGGGGAAAATTGAAATAATCAACTCCCCGAGTTATTCTGAAGTTTTTGTCTTCTGAAAGCAAGAACATGGAATGAAAACCATCACATTTTCATTTCACTCTCATTTCTCGCAGCAGCCAAGCAGTAGGTAATACTTCAAATATAAAAGGGAGGTGGCAAATTTCAACTTCACTTCATCCAAATAATTACTTTAATCTATCAAATACGCATCATCCAAATAAAACCCTAAATGGAAGAGAAAAAAAAAAGAAAAAGAGTTAAGCACCTCTCAGTAGACTTTTCTCTATCATCAATCTTCACAAACTTATGCATAATACTCGAGAACAGCGAAGAACCTCCGTTGTTTTCATTTTCCTGGAACGTCGCCGGAAAAACCTGACGTGGCACCTTCTCCGGCGGTGTTTCGGTTCCTCTGATTTCAAGAGACGAGTCCATCATATTATCACTCGTAGCTTGATTGGACGCGGCGCCGTTATGTTTATCTTTCTTCACCGTAAACTGCGGAACTCGCCGGCTGCCGTGCACATTTTCGGCACTGGCGGGTTTTTGAAAAAAGGAGAGAATAGATTTTTGGCGCTGCATTTTCAGAATGAGAGAGATGGTGTGTGTGAGTGTGTGCGCCGGCGCCGCTCAGGTGAAGCGGTATTTACTAAGATTTTAGATTGTGAAAAATTGGCGCCAAATTTTGCCCCTTCCACTTCTCTAGGGCGAAAAGGTTTTGACCTTTGTGATACAATTCCAGTGTGTATATTTTGACCGTTCGATTTCTCTTGCATTTTCTGAGGCGTCCGATTCACTTGCAATTGACGAAAAGCCAAAATTACCCTTCATCCGGAACTGGAATCTCTGCACTCAATTGCGTGGCAAGTGTTTAATGGATACAAAGGAACACAAAAAGAGAACGAGTTAAAATAGATAGAAAGTCAAGTTTACCCTTTGTTGAGGAACGGCGAGCGTTCGAAAAGTCCAGGTCAGCAACAGAGACGAATAACTGGTTTCCACGTCAAGAACGAGCAGATATTTTACAAGAATCATTTTCCCATTTTGAAACGAGATGAACAAGAGAGCGTAACCGCCCCGGAACTTTCCCGAGATAAAAAGAAACATGAAGCCTTGAGAACATTCCAGAACCTCAGCTTCTATATAAACCCCCCTCTCGATTATTTTTAATTGATTTCCCTACCATTTTCACATTTTCTCTATTATTTGAAGCATTTCCTCTCTCTCTATCTCTCAGAGCTAGCTAGCTACGATGCCAAGCCGATACCCAGGGGCTATGACCCAGGACTGGGAGCCCGTGGTGCTCAACAAGTCAAGAACCAAGTCCCAGGACCTCCGCGACCCGAAGGCGGTGAACCAGGCCCTGCGCGCCGGGGCTCCGGTGCAGACGATCAGGAAGGCGGACGCCGGTTCCAACAAGAAGGCGGCTCCGGTCGTCAACGCAAGAAAGCTGGACGAGGCGGGCGAGCCGGCGTCGCTGGAACGGGTCTCGTCGAATGTGAGGCAGGGGATACAGAAGGCGCGGCTGGAGAAGAAGATGAGCCAAGCGGACCTGGCCAAGCAGATCAACGAGAGGCCCCAGGTGGTCCAGGAGTACGAGAACGGGAAGGCCGTTCCGAGCCAGGCCGTACTGTCGAAGATGGAGAAGGTTCTGGGCGTGAAGCTGAGGGGAAAGACTGGGAAGTGATCGTTGATCTCGAAACGACGTAGCATTTTGGCGGTGTAACTGGTGTTGGTTTTGGACATATGTGTTGTTTCCTGGTTTTGATCCTTTCTGTAGTTTGTCTTTTGGTTTTGTGAAGAGTGGTGATGGTTGATGGAATAAATAACTTGTATGTACAAAGATATGGAAATATGGTAATGAAAGGTAGAATGTAACAAATTATTGATCTTTCTTTATTTATTTATTTTTTTTTTTTTTCTGTTGGACGTGATCTTGAAATTTTTTATTTTATATTAGTTTTTAAATTTGTTGCTCAATTGTCAAAATTAAAAAATTTAATAATTAAATTAGAAACGCAAAAAAAAATTATATGAAGGGAAGAAGTTGATGATCCAAGAAACGAAAATTGGGTAAGTTTCCAGTAACTAACAAACCTAAAATAATACGAAAATAATTACAAAATATAAAAAAATTGGTCAAACCAGTGACCTAATTCTCTCAATAATCATAAAAACACAATGGCCTAAAGGAAATTGGAAACGATTGTGCTATTTATGAGAAAAATACAAAAATTTAGTATATAAACAAGTCCATCCAGTCACACAAATACACATAACTTCTGTTTATTATACATTATTACACCCACCTCTTACTCTTACGCATATTATTGCAAAAATACACGTAATTTCGGTTTATTATACATTATTACACCTTTTACGCATATTATTTCATAAATACACGTAACTTCGGTTTATTATACATTATTACACCTCTTACACATTATTTCCTGTTTGATGGGCTGATATTAATTCAAAGCCAGGGAGTATTATAAAGGGGAGTAACAACCGACTTAACTTTAAGATACTTGTAAAGAGCATCCAATCCAAAATCACTTCCAAATCCGCTCATCTTGTACCCTCCAAAAGGTAAGTCATTATCGAAAGCAAAATAGCAGTTGATCCAAATGGTACCTGCACGAATTGATCTTGAGACGGTGTTAGCCACATTTAAGTCCTTTGTCACAATGCCCGCCACTAGCCCATATTTACTCTTGTTTGCCCTCTCAATCGCCTCATCAATTGTTCTGTAATTGTTCATAATTAGATTAAGGAAAAAAAAAATGAAGAAGCTAGCTAGGTCTTTTATTACAGCTAAAATTGCTAAATAAAATCATTTTATTGCAAAAGTTAAAAGTTAGAGAAAGAAAAAGTAGAAACTAAAAACATATATGTACTGACTTGAACTTGGCGAGGGCCATAACAGGTCCAAATATTTCATCCTTGGCTATAAGCATTTCTTCCTGCCCAAGTCATCAAGAACAATAACAGATGAAGAAAAAGAAAAACTAAAAATAACCAGATAAGATCCCCATGATGTAAAATGAAGAATATATACCTTGAAATCTGTGAAAATTGTAGGCTCAATGTAGTATCCCCTCCCACCCAACTCCAAGGATTTGCCCCCAGTTAGCAGTGTGGCTCCTTCTCTCTTGCCATGCTCAATGTAGGAGAGGATTTTTTCAAACTGCTTCTTATCCACCTACACACAGCAAAATGTGCATTTTCATTGAAACCCTACCAAGGTAAAATTGGTTGTTTACTTTGCGTTTTATATTGAGTAATGCTAGTAATACAACTGGAATAATATGCCAGTAAAAATCAACATTTAGATTAGAAAAGACTGATTGTTAATGACACATCATCTTCAATATTGTATACAATGGTCAATTGCAGTTTTAAGATCTCTGAAAGCCTCACTTCATCATACCTGGGGTCCTTGTTGAACTTTAGGATCAAAAGGATCCCCAACTATCCAAGCTTTTGTCTTTTCAACCAATTTCTTCACAAGTTCGTCATATATCCCTTCTTGAACATAAACACGAGAACTTGCCACGCATACTTCTCCCTGAAAAATAATGATAAAGTTAAAAATATGTGAAATCATATAAGCTGGAGAAATAAACCCAAATATATTTACAATGGTAGACCTAAATTTGGCACAACAAATAAATTGGTAAGACTTGTTCTAGGCTACATAGCGCACGATAAAGTCAAAAGACTCTTGAGGAGGATGAAAATATTCCTGAAAAAGGTTGCATATATATATATATATATATATATAGACTTCCTTTATTAACTTCTATTTAGTGTAAATATGAAAGATGGGTCTCCTTAAAATCAATCACATATTTTTGGGTGAACCTCCATCCTAAAACACGAGATTTATAAAAGTTCGGATTTACTAAGCAAAATATAATGCTATGTATTTATATAGAAAAAGTCGTCTTCTTTAGGAGTTTTTACTCTTTCTTCTATCCATATCGATTAAAAGTGAGAAGGATATCTCTTGTAACTTTTTTTCGAATTCAATATATATATATATATATATATATATATATATACAATATATAAAGTCATCCATGGGAATAAAAAATAAAAGTAACGAGATTTCCTTTAATAGAGATAAGAATATATCCATGAATATGAGACCGACCCACCATTATTAAAAGGTAAAGTAGCTTTACTTTCCAAGTTGACAAGGGAAACAATTAAAAGACTCGAGTATAGAATATGAAGGGAGGAAAAGCTCATAGAGGTTTCCTAATTTAGGACCCGATCCTCTCCTTTTTTTCCTCTCCATTTCAAAGGAAATAGAGAGGAGCTGGTCTCTTATTTTATAAGGGTATAATGGTTATTTTATCTTTTTTTTGGACTATTCTACCCTTATAGAAAGGAGGACCAACTCCTCTTAATTTCCTTTGAAATGAAGATGATCCTTCTCCCCTAACTTATGGCCCGTCTAAATCAAGTGGACCTAATGGTATCTTGCATAGTTGCATATCACAATCTTGCTTATATATATATATCCCACAAAGATAAGCAATTAACGTGTAGAAATAAGAGCTATATAATTAAATCGGTAGCAAAATTAATAATTAGTTGATCTCAAAGACGGGCCATTTAAGAATAAAAAGTATTAATGGACGTACCTTGGGCCTATTTTGATTTTGGGCTTTTTCACTGTGATACAACGTTGGAGTTTACAACCTTTTAAGAAAAGTTTGCATAGTTGAGCCCAATTATTACCTTTTGCTGCTCAGTTCAGGTGAATCGGGTTATACCAGATGGGCTAGGATGGGATCCATCGCACCGAGTCAGATCAAGTTGGAAATAGCAAGGTCAAATGAAGTAAGGTCGAGCTATGTTGGGCTTGATCAAACCATATTGGAATTGAATGGAGTCATAGATGAGGAGGTCAAGTGAGGTTAGATTATTTCATCACATTTCCTGACCTGACGTGGCTTTTAAAAATATTTTGGATTTGAGATGGATTATTATTAAATTTTAATATAATAGTAATGGTTTTTTTACAAGTGATAATTCAAATATTGATTTTTATTGCTACGCCATCCAATTGTATGTTAATTATACATGAGACTACTAAAAAATAATACTCAATTATCTACACTCTGTAGATTGACACCAAAAAGAAGGCTATTCATCAATTGTGTGACCGAATACCTGACAGATTGTCCATGGCACGAATGGATCGTGAGTGAAGCTAGCAGATAAGATTAATAGGATACTAGAAAAATGTCATAAGAACATGAATTTAATACTATGATAAAATGAAGGACACAAAACTATAGCTATATGAGAAATAATTTATTTCCTTTCCCAGTCCATCTCTCATCCTTCTACTTTAATTTTCAAAATCACTATTAGATTTGTTGGGTCTATATGTGAGACACACATGGACCCCAAAGATTCAATGATGATTTTGAAAAATGAAAAGATGAGAGAAGAACCAGAGAATGATTTATAGTACGTCTCTAATTGTATATTACAATGAAATAAAAATCACTTCACCTTGTTATGTAGGATGCCCGTGAGAGCCAGCTGAGTAGCTAGATCTACATCGGCATCATCAAAAATTATGAGGGGAGACTTGCCTCCTAATTCAAGCGAAACCACTTTCAAATTGCTTGTTGCTGCTGCCTGCATTACTTTGCGTCCTACTTCTGTGGAGCCTGTGAAACTCACCTGAAAAAGAAAGAGCAAGCATATATAAAATTGATGTAAGAGCACATGCAAAGCAATGAAGTTGCCATGGAATTTCCTCGAAATATTTACACGAAGACAAACGCTTAGTAAAAAACTAGAAATTACCGCATCAACTTCCATATGAGAGCTAATCGCAGCCCCAGCCGTCGATCCAAATCCAGTTACAACATTGAGCACTCCATTAGGGATACCAGCCTTAAACAAGAAAAACCAAAATGGTAATGCAAAAAATATCAGTAATATGAATAATGTATGAATTAATCATTAGTCATAAGTGTGCAACTCAATCATCTAAACTTACAAGCTTAGCAAGATGAGCATAATAGAGAGCCGAGAGAGGTGTTTGCTCAGCAGGTTTGACCACCATGGTGCACCCAGCGGCTAAAGCGGGGCTAACCTTCATGAAGAACGAGGTGCTTGGAAAGTTCCAAGGAATGATGTGTCCTACCACACCAATAGGTTCACGCAATGTGTGTGCATGAAATTGACGGGACATTTTCAGTACCTCTCCATGAATTTTATCAGCTGCACCTGCATAGTAACGAAGATTACTTGATACCAAAGGAATGTCCATGGCCTTACCCGCACTGAACAATTTCCCAGCATCAATAGTATCCAAGGCAGCTAGTTCTTCCACATTTTGATCAATCAAGTCTGCGAATTTCATCATTATCCTTGCTCTCTCCTTATAATGATTAAGAACCCCACAAAAAAAAAAAAAAAAAGGTTATATAAGGACCTATGTCTCGGTACTTGTGAGTATTGAGTTTCACATTGAAAAAGTATAAAGAAAAATAGTAATTAATATACTTAAGTGGACCCAAATGTATTAGTTCAAGCTTTTGGGCTAGTGTGGTCTCCAAATATGTATATATATTAATGTATTCTTAGTAAAAAAACTCATCAACTTATACAATAAAAACATAAATCGACTTATAATAGGAAATTATATAAATCAATAATATAAAATCAGAATATATTCCAACAATTTTGTTTTTGTTTTTTTTTGTTTTGGTTGTAAATTAATAATTTAACCAGATGGGAAAAATTAAGAATAGAGAGTACATACAGAGCCAGGGAAGCGAGGCCATGGACCAGAGTCGAAAGCATGACGGGCAGCCTTGACGGCCAAATCAACATCTTCTTTATTTCCTTCTGCAACTCTTGCTATCACCTCTCCTGTTCTTGGATCAATAGTCTCCAACGTTTTCCCTATTTAAATATTAGTAAAAATGTTAAGTGTTAAAAGAATTAACTTACCCAAAAAAATCAATTATTTCGTAACACACAAACTTCTACATTTGTTTGGACTATTAAAAATTTGAGAATCTCATATTTTAAAAAATTCGAGAGCATCTTAATCCTCCAATGACATGCTAACATGTGTTAATAAATT
This sequence comes from Corylus avellana, assembly GCF_965113065.1. Lineage (NCBI taxonomy): Eukaryota > Viridiplantae > Streptophyta > Magnoliopsida > Fagales > Betulaceae > Corylus > Corylus avellana. The sequence goes on along the minus strand of NC_142500.1, from coordinate 3,518,707 downwards.
GTAAAACAATTGTATGTCAGTGTTAGGTTTAGTATTTTTCTTTTGAAATTATTATGAAAAACATCCTCTTGTACGTGTTACATTATTAGATCCACCACCCTAAAACTCAATCGTGGAATTGATGTATAAATTTTTAAATACAATATCAAAATGAGAATCCCATAGTCAAACAAATATGAAGGGAAGATAGCAAATCAATTAGTAAAGGATAGATAATGACAAGGGATGAGATATGTCACGTCAAGGAAGATTATGCACCTATTAGAAAAAAAAAGAAAAAAAAAGGAAGATTATGCACCATGTACCTATAGACGATAAATAGATTACACACGAAACGAAATGGACGTCAAATGCAAATAATTTTTTTTTTTTAAAAAAAAAAATTGTTTTGTTGGATATTTAATAATATTACTTATACTTTCAAGTTCAAAAACCTTGAACCGATTGATTGTTTACCATACATAGTTTACTAAATTTATTTAGTGACGGCGGTGGGTGTTGCTTTCGATCTGAAGATAAGGCTGACAGCATATGACAGAGGCACATGCATAAATGTACGTACTCCTAGTAACTTGTTTTTGTTTTTGTTGGAACTATATATATATATATTCAGTAGTAAATTTGATAAGAACAAAAAACAAAAGATTTGTGTAATACTTCTCGAATGAAAATAGTGACGAAAACGGAAAATCAACACAAAGAAACACAAATGGATCAGATGAAGTTCATGAGAAAGTTTTGAAGACATTCATATATATGCCGTGTGGCTTGTGCTTCTTCTAGATCATTAATGGAGTTCATGGGAAAGAGGTCATTCCCTGTTATTTTATTTTTCTTTCTCATAAATTCTGTAGCCTCTTGTTGGGTCAAAGAATAATAATTTAATTAGTTGTGTGGCATACTGTCGAATATATGTATAGATTAGCAAGATTTTTTTTTTTTTTTCTCTCTTTTTAGTTCTTTTTAATTTGGGCCTTAATTAATTAGTATATAAACTGCATGCTGTATAGTCAGCCTAGTATCTTAATATAAACTACATGTCGGAATACATGGGGTATCATCGGAGTGAAAATATTGTCTGAAAAATCTAAACGTATGAAGTAATTAAGCAGAAGAAAGAGATGTAGAAAATTGAAAACCTGAAATGGAATCAACAAATTCTCCATTGATGAACAGCTTGGTGAACTTAATCGTTGGGATCTTCACAAAAGAGTCCACCTTACTCGCCATCTGATCGATCTTTCTCTTTCTCTCTCTCTTTCTCTCACACGCGTTTCTGAAGCAGAGCTCCTCCTGCTTGCTGTCTTCTCAATTAATATACAACTCAGTCGTTCACTATTCACTACATATATGGACAGTAGCATTTGGTGTAATTGTGAAAAATAAATAAATAAATAAAAAGCTTTTCAATAATTTTTTTAACTGTTCATTATTTAATTCTAAATTTTTCTCGAAAAATAAAGAGAATGAAAATAAATCTAAAATGCTGAAAAAAACTACAACATATATATTATAATTTTTTTTTTTTTGGTACGGCGTGTAAGTCAAATTCGACATCAGTCAAATAGGTTAAAAATAATATTTTTGATATCTCAAATACAAAAAATGATGTTTAGTAGACTCTCATACAACTATGATAATATCAATCATTAATTTTTATTTTTACAAATTCCTGTTAATTTAAAGGTTGATTTTCAGTCATATGAGAGTCTATTAAATAGCGGTACTCATCAAATACCATAATTGAGATGGCATTTGTGTTATGTTAAAATACTACTTGTTCCAAAATTTTAAGTTGATATGAAATATGAAGTTTTATTAATTAATTGATACTTTAACACTTCTCCTAACATGTGATTTAAATTCTCTTTCAACAAATAATTATATCCAACACGTAAAACTCAAGATTTTATATTCAAAACTATTTAAATGAGAATAATTTTTATAAGGTCTTTGCATAAATCAAGACCTTTGTGTCTACCAATAAGAGGTTGACACCTCATTTTGAAACAAAGTAACAAAATGAGAACACAACACCGGATCATACCAAATTTAAACCCTAAAAAACTCTTCATCTACTTTTCACATTAACCATCCATTACGCAGCCGACGCCGCGCCACTACCCATGCCGGCAACTTACCCTCTCTCTCTCTCTCTCTCTCTCTCTCACACACACACACACACACACACACACACACATCTACCCCCCAAGCTGCACCACCCACCACGCCGCCGCCAACTAGATGCCGGATGTCACCACCCATGCCGGTAAGTTATCTATCTCTCTCTCTCTCTCATCGACCGCCCAGGCTGCCAGATCTCTTAGCTTCCTCTCTTTCTCCGAATCTAATGTTCAACCATTGATACATTAATCCCCAACTGTGAGATCTCCTCAATTTCACACTACCATGCCCACCGCAATAAGCTTAGACCAAAACTGCCATAGATGTTGCTTGATGAAATCAAGACAAAGAGAGGGATGAACCTAACAAAGCTTTGTGCGATGGAGTTTGTGCCATTTAGGGCGGCGACGTCCGGCTTCCGAATGAGCGGCGGCGGTAGCATGATGGATGGTTAATGTGAAAAAAGTAGATGAAGAGTTTTTTTAGGGTTTAAATTTGGTATGATCCGGTGTTTCGTTATCATTTTGTTATCTTGTTCCAAACTGAGGTGTCAACCTCTTATTAATGAGCACAAAGGTCTTGGTTTGTGCCAAGACCTTATAGAAATTATTCTCTATTTAAATTACTATTTATCATGCATACAAATTTAAATTAATAAAAAAACTCAATTTATTTATTTAATTAATACTTTATATTATTTAATTATCCTACCGATTGTCCTTTAATTATGCTTTGAAATTGAAACTAGGCTTGGGTATCGGTCAAATGGTCCGATTTTGGCTCTTATCTAATTTTCGGTTCAACGGTTTATTAACCAATACCGGACGATAAGAATTTTAACCGAAATTATCGGTTATAACGGTACACGGTTAAACGGTTTAACCGTGGGCTTTATATTGATTTATTTTATTGGGCCAAAAATGTGTTTTTTTGACTTTTGAGAGTCAAAATACTTTTTGTTGGACTAAAATAACTTATTAAAAATGAGTTGTTTTAGGACCCAAATACTTTTTGTTGGAACCCAAATATTTGTTTTTTAGGCTAAAAATTGAAGCTTTTTTATATTGATCCACCACAACTTTTTTTTATATTATAAAATACATTTTTTCAAAGCAAATGGACTAATTAACCTAATGAATGCTAATTAGACTAACAAAACTAGTTAATGAAAAATGCTTTCACCAAAGGCAAAGAAATACCAATCAATGCCATCACTAAAAAAAAAAAAAAATCAAACCTACTTAAACCCAAATTAACATAAGGTTACATAGTATATATATAATCTCAAAACTACGTCGTTTTGGCATTCATACTTAACGGTTTATATCAGTTAAACGGTTAACCGATATGAAGTTTCTAACCGGACCGATAAGCATACTGGTATAAAAAATTTAACCGATAAGGATATCGGTATATCGGTTATGGTTAATATCGGTTCGGTTGAAACCGATACATGGTTAGTAATCAGTAACCGATTAATCTGTCCACCCCTAATTGAAACTAATGGCTAAACTGTGTGTGAACAAACTAGGAAAACAGAATAAAATGAATGATAAAATATGGAACGTGCTTGGCGTGAAAACAATTGCTAATTGGCTCTATTCCCAGGCCCAGGCGGCTGTAATCATAATATAATATTATAATTATTATAATAAATTTTATCAATTAATCTGCCACCTCTAATTGAAACTAATGGCTAAACCGTGTGCGGACAAACTAGGAAAACAGAATAAAATGAATGATAAAATATGGAACGTGATTGGCGTGAAAAAAAAAATTGCTAATAGGCTCAATTCCCGGGGCCCAGGCGGCTGTAATCATAATATAATATTATAATTATTATAATAAAATTTCCTTCTCCAATCGGCTTTGAATTATCTGTTTATTTACTATTTAGCCAATAATTCAGTTGGTCAAGAAAGCACTACAAAACATACCTGCTCTGCCCCGAGCTTTTTATTTATTTTTTATTTTATCACCAACTTGGATTTGGAATACTTAATTTAGCTGTCCTATTGCACCCTTGGTTAGGGATTGAGATTAATTTCTAGGCTCAAAACTTTAGCCTTTCACCACCGAGAGTGAGATCTAGTGGCATTTGGATTGTCACCGTGAAGACTAGATTTTAAGTTTGAATTTCGCAATGAAAAATGATTGGAGTTATTGGCTTGGATGCTACTAAAATCTTTAATAGGGCTAATGTTAACGTATGACTCGATTGGTTTTAAAAAAGCGCCTGTGTTTTTTACTACTTAGGTTTCTCATGAGTGATGTCCAATGAGTAAGTATTAGTTATTACTATGGTCATAGTCGGCTAAAGTAGCCACACCGATCACCCCTTCTTGCTGTTCGTTGTTCAAAGAACAAGCCACGAAATCAATTGGGCCAAATACCATCCACGACCATAATCACTCTCCATGGCATGGCATCCATTGATAATCTTTTGAAATCAGGATATAAAACAAATAATAATTTTCAGAGTTTAAGAATATATGTCGAAGCTATCTCCTTGATATTGTTGAATCAAGTATGTTGTTAATTAAATAGTAGCAGGAAAATCTTCCCCTTCCCCCTTACTATTTTCTTAATGTGGCCTTGATAAATTTTGCGAGCATGTATATATATGAAATGTGCATTTTTATATATAAAATGCTTTTATCATTCATGTTGTGCCTATTGTTTTAAGTGTAAGGAAAATGAAATTAATAATGGATAAATGCTAGGAATACACAAAGATTTACAAAGGGAGGATCGAGCATTTCCAGCAGAGCTTCTAGTAAGTGAGTGAATTCCAGGTGAATGAATAAAGTAATTTTAATTTTAGGAATTAGATTAAATTATAATAGTTTATAGACAAAGTAATAATTCTGAAAAACTTTAAGGAGACACGTGATTATTACGAAAAATAAACTGTGGTCGATGAAATTTGATTTAATCTCAAAAATTTATTTTAGGCTTTGCTTTTTAAGAATCAGAGGATTCTATTTGAGAATAATAGAGTTATTTTAGGTTATAGTGATAATATAAAATGATAGTATGGTAAAAAGAAAAAAGAAATAAAAATGAGAGCAATTTCGTAATTAAAAGTTACAAGGTAAACTTTTAGGTAATGTTTTAAAGTTGAAAAAAAAAAGAGAGGGCAAAATCAAATAAATGTAATTGCAGTGGGTTGTTTGATTCAAAAATTGATGCAGACTTTGTTATTTATTTCACACACCTTTAATAAAAGAAAAATGGTGGTGAGAAGTCAGAGTTTACCTCTGCGTTGGTGGAAAGGTAACCTCACATCATTGCTTTTGCCAAAATGGTCCATAAAACCCACACCATTGCAAAGTCAGAATTGACCTCTGCGTTGGTGGAATGCTTTTGCCAAAATGGTCCATAAAACCCACACCATTGCAAAGTCAGAATTGACCTCTGCGTTGGTGGAAAGGTAACCTCACACCATTGCTTTTGCCAAAAGGAAAATAAATAATTTTCCGGCATTTGAAGCAGAACGAAAAATGAAGCATATAAGTATGCAGTGCGAACTTTAGTCTCCATATAGTTTTAAAGTAAACAAGAGTTATATATATAATTAATTTATTATTATTTTTTTTTAGGTAAATCTCTTCTCATTCCATAAAGCTAGGATTCAAAACATAAAGTTATTACATTACAGAGCATAAAGCTTTTAAAAATATAGGCAAAAACAATTCGATTACAAAGTCGTAGATACCTCGAAAAATCTAACAATCAAATTGTATCCATGACCTCCAATTTCACCCATGTACAAACTTCATTTATGGCATAGATATTCTCCGGGCAAACTAGATCTAAGACATGGTAAATCATATCCGTACAAAAAAAAAAAATTATTTAACCGGCCGTGAGAAATAAATATGAGTTATTCACGAACTACTCTTTGTCTTCTTTGTTTTTTGGTTTTTGGCTATATCATGTTGAGGTCTAAATACAATGATCTCTCTTCGTCTTCTTTCTTTTTAGGTTTTCGGCTATATGATGTTTTATGTCCTAAATACAATGATAGATGATCAATAAGTCCACCAAGAGAACATAAGGCAACATCATGATGGATCACACTATCAAGTACATGATTCCACAAATTAGAAGATCCTTTAAAGTAACCCTTCAAGCGCACCAAATTTCTAACTTCAGAAGCATTCTGGAAATCTGTAAGTGACTGAACTGGACTTAATTGCAGCATCGCAGGACCTGCAAGATAAACTTGATAATTCAATCCTACTTATCATGGGATTCTAAACTGATTATAATGTGTCAAAGATGTCTTACCATATAACATAGATGCATATACCAAAAAATACAAATTAGGCTTTGTGAGTATAAAATTCCCAAACCTAAACTGGCCCATAGAAAACCCTGTTTGAATCTGTGCTCCGACTCCACTAATGTCACTCCCAACAGCCATCACCACTATCTAGAAATCACATATATGCAATTCATATTGTTCTCTAGCCTTTTCGGGGCACAATAATGAGAGCATTTATCACGCTGAAGTGAAATGTCAACCTTTTTATTTTCATATATACATATAAAGCTAACATAATTCTGCAAAGAAATAAATCTAACCTAATTTCATATTCAAGAAAGTTGAAAGCAACATATTGCAAAACTGTGGTTAAAAAGCCATTTCTTCCTATGTTGTATTATATTGCACATACAGAATCTTCACCCCATTTTTTTGTTTTTGGGACGGTTGAAAATTTTAGTCATATCGAAACATTTTCAGTTGACCAACAAAAACAAGGCTAACGGGGCGTAGATATTTTACGCCCAAAATTTTCATAAAGCATTTTCTGCCCCCTCTCCCTCACCACACGCCCTCTTCTCTCTCTCTCTCTCTCTCTCTCTCAAGTTTGGATGGAGATCACTGTCGCCGGCAACTGCTATTAGCGACCATTGCCTTTGCCTAGCAATAGTCACCGGCCTCACAACGGCCAACCACCATAAACCATTGCCATCATGCTGCCGCTGGCCTTTTGCCGTTGTCAAATCTTCTCCCTCCACTGTCAACCACCGGAGACCATTGCCTTTCCCTTCTCTCTCTCTCTCTCACAATAGGAAATTAACTTAATTTTTTTAATTATTTATGTATAACTTTTCTGTTCAATTTTGTGGGTTTGGGTTTGCTGTTCATACGGAAGAAGTTCGGTTGATTATAATTGAGTGAAATGGCCATATACAAGCCTTACAAAATTTTCTTGTCTTTTATTAATGATTTTCAACCGAGGAGCTAGTTGAGAAGGAAGAAATTGAGTGGATTTTTCCTTCATTGTTTCTTACTTTCTTATATGTTGAAATCTTGATGGCAATGATTTTGGTAAGCTGATTTTGGGCGAGTGGGATGATGATGGTGGTGCTTTTAGAGTATTTTCAGGTTCCAACAAAATACTCGAAAATGTTTTCCATACCATTTTTAGGTTTGCAACCAAACACCGGAAAATAAACAATTTTCCCCGAAAATGTTTTTAGCTGAAAACATTTTCCACCAAAACAAATGGCCCTAATTTGATACGATTATAGACATCACATGGAAACTACACAATATTCATAGTGTCTGTAGGTTTTGTGCATTTACATGGAATGCTTAATGATATTCTGTTTGTTTGTAATCTGCCATTTAGAAAAATTAACAGCAGTCTGACCTGTTAATGAATACTTTCTGAGTGCTTTATGAGCTTCTTTGGACAACCCTGCAGGAGTTGAATATGTAAGTGTCAAGTATGAATTTATTTTCATGAAAACTTCAGAAATGGAACTCCGCTCAAACCACAAAGACTGGGATAGGGAAATAATGTTCACCTTTACTCTCATATATAACTTCTTTCGGCGACACCTAGAATCAAATCCCAATGACAGAATTAAATTTTAATTTTCAAATTTGATATACTACCCATGGAAACATATTTACTCAAAGGAAACTATATAGTAACCATACTTGCACCAGTAAAGCCCCCAGAGCAGCACAGGATGCATCATCACTGATGGAACCAACCCAAATTCTTAAAGCAGCACAGTCAACAAAAGCAAAGCCATACACAACTGAACCATTATCCAGGTCACAATTCCCCTAAAGACAAAATTCAACAAAATGTACTGTTAAAATATTGGTACATATTTTCTTGCAGATAGTAGACGCATTGGTCAAGCAAGCAAGCAAGCTTTACTAGTAAAAGATGCAGGAGCATGCTTTATAAGTAGAGGTTAAAAAACAAATATTTAATTGTCTCTTTGTCCAATACAAGGTGCCCACAAAGATGCAAAAAGAAAAGCGACTTGCAACAAATTAGGAGAAGACTTGGGTGCTTTCTTATAACAACACTAATAATTCAGGGCTTTCATATTACACACTAGAAGCTTTGAATCATGCATTTGTCAGAGGCATGAAGATGAATAACAGAAACATATCTCAAGCTGGCATCTACGAAAAAAATTTCAGGAATGTGTATTCAAAGATATGTATCAAGCTTATTCTGTCATGTGGCCAGCAAAATTAAAATTCAGTACACCACCCAAAGATTGACATTCTGTTTCTATATATAAGAACATAGCTAACCAGTAACAATGCAAACCTCTTTTATTGCAAGAAGATGAACAGCATCAGGCCCAATATTACCATCGCTTGCGGTTGATGGGGTGACTACCTGAACCAATTTTCTTGAAATTACCTGAAATCCAAGTGTTGAATTCAAACAAGCAACTTAAAATCAAATCCAACAATGATGAAGTATTATAAACATCCAGATAGAAAAGACGCAAAAGAACACGAAGGAACAGAATAGTACTGACGAATGAAAATTTTAGAGTATAAACAAGATTATATAGAAAATTCAAATTCTGACCAAGCATGGAAAAAGATTTTTTTAAAAAAAGAGTGAGAAACCTCAATAAAAGCTCATCACATTCAAATGACAAAGTAAATACTAGTTAATGCTAGTACTTTCACTACAGCTATCCTTGAGAATGTTATAACTCGATAAGAAGGAAGACAGATCAAATATGTATCGCTAGCAATGAGTGACGACCGAAAACAAAGAAAGAGATCAATCGGGATAGATGTTCAAAATCTCAACTAAATCCTGCAAACTGAAACCTTATATCTATTTATTTCCTTTTCTTGAACTTTTGAGTGACTGTCAAAAACAGAAAACAACAGCAGAAAAGGCCAATATCACTTTCTAGGGCCAAAAACCAATTTCAAAAACTAATGATACTTTGAAGTGAGATGGGTCTTGTCCTTTTCCTATAGGCTTCACACTGCATTACTTCATTTAGTAATTGAAATTTTCCAAGAAATTTTCTAAGATTTTTTTTTATTAGTAATTCAATCTCATAAAAGCATAGAGGGGTGCAATCCTCATACACATAAAGTATACAAAAGATTCCCTCCTAAAATGGAGAGAAAAAAATCAAAAATAAAAAAATCAGTAAAATTAGAAATGGCAGACTATTGGACATTGCTAATTTGCTATCCTTGTGTAGAGGGATTTGAACAGAATATTTTTCAGCTCTAACACTAAAGTCTCTTGATCATCAAAACTCATTGCATTCTGTTCACTCCAAATACAACAACATTAAACATAAAGGAACCAACCTCCAAACTTCCAAAACATTACGATTTTCGGTCATCTCCAACTCATCAACAACTGTCTCACCCTTCTAGGCAATAACCCGAACACCGAACAAATGAAAAGGCAAACTCCATAATTCTCTTACTATTTCACATTGAAGAAGAATGTGATCAATAGATTCCCCACTCTTCTTGTACATACAATGCCAATCCACCACAATGATGTTCATTCTCTTTAAATTATCCAACGTCAAAATTTTCCATAAGGCAGCCATCCACACAAAGAAAAACACTCTTGAAGGAGCCTTAAACCTCCATATACTCTTCCAAGGAAAATGAGAACGTAAGGAATGGATAACACATGATAGGCATGCACTGATATGGTAAAGAATATATTCTATTGGAGGTTTCTATTTCGGAACTGCATAATAATGCTACTTTTGTGTCTTATCCCTAAGAAAGCAGGTGTGGTGGATATTAACGATTTTTGCCCTATTAGTTGGTGGGCAGTGTGTATAAATTATTTCTAAGGTCCTGGCGAACAAGCTGAAATCAGTATTGCACAGTGTAAGGTTGAAAAGCCAATCATGCACTGATATGGTAAAGAATATATTCTATTGGAGGTTTCTATTTCGGAGCAGAGGGAAGTTTGAAAAGCCATCCAATTTTGGTTGCCAACTATACTGTTCGGAATACAACCATTTGTAGAATTTCACAATATGCTCCCTAGTTTCTGTAGAATTAGAAGATATAGACCCGTTAACAACTAAGGACTCCACAAAGTTATTTCTTCTATGTGAATTTGCCACTCGGTGAAAGAATTTAGTGTTTTTATCTCCCTTTCTCAACTAAAGGGTCATTGACTTCTGCCTCCAACTCACTTCTTCAAGAAGGATAAGCCTCTTCAACTCTCTAGAAATATCTTTCTTCCTTAACCTTTCATTCTCGGTTAAAGTCTTCCCTCTGTAATCATATCCAGCTCAAGGAAACCATCCTTGAATATGTAGCAAGGAATTAAGGGCAAGGGTTTATCTTAGAGTTAGAGATGGATCACAAACAGCTTAGATTATACTTCATCACTATATCCTTATTTAGTATGCAGCATACACTTGTTTCCATATATTTCAATGCAATTCTTCACCCTAATTTCCGTAAGTTGCCCAACACAAATTTCCATCTTCGGAAAATTGAAGGTCTAATTAATTGAAGCCCCTATTTATAACACCATAGAGATTAATTTTCTGGATTGCAGCATTGATTTAAATTCTTATTTTGACATTTTTCTACTTTTCCTTCATTCAATATGTTCCATATACTTCATGTGTAAAGATCACTCTTATTGGATCAGCCCAGGGCTAGGTCCAAAAAAATAGTTCAATCTTTAGGTGCGGCCAACAGCGTTTATTGTTCACTTTGACTTATTTAGCTACCTACCTTTTGGCACTAGAGTGGGAATTAGCTAACAATCAATGTAACAAGTGGCAAACACAAGATGGATTTCACATGTAAAGTACAGCCCCAGAAAATAAAACTAAAAGAATTCATTTGAAGTGCCCATCACGCAGCATTGAGAACTTACAGAATTTGAACCTCTGGCTTTTGCTTGATCAGATGTCTCCAACTGCTCAATTTGTCCAACTTTATATCTTCACAAAGAACAAAGCAAAAGACAAGTGAACTACAACCTATTAAGTAGCCAAGCAGACATTTCAATGAGTACGTGATTCAACTAAATCTCATCCTAACTACCAGCAGTGGGCTAGATTGAACAAGTGTTGGTCATAAATTCATTCTCTCTTTCTCTCTCTTCGTGGTAAAATTGGCAGACGCAACAGATGTAGGACACAGAAAAGGTCCATTAAAAAATTGTCGTTTCAGCAAATATGCTGATCTTTGCACTCTCAAAATTTTCTAACAGAATGTTTTTTAAAGTGGACTGCCATCAACTAGAAAGGATTTTTTAACCACAAAAAGTAGTCAAACAAAAGTAGAGGAAAATAAATTTTCCTTGTTTTTCCTTCAAAGGCGTAATGCACTGAAGAATGGACAAATATAGTTAGGCGAATATAAGTCCAGTCACTCTCTTACCCACGAGCAACAAGCTTTTGAACAGCATCATCAATCCCACTTTCAGATATACCAACCTGACCAGAGAGGAGAGATGTTATTGCATACAAAATTACTCTCTTCAACAGATGAACTAATAGCTCAAGTGAGCTCATCTTTAAATGAAACAAGAACCAATCTTCTTTAAACATGAAGTCACCTGCCGACATTTCCCCACACCGCTTAATGTCATTTTCCAATCAAGCTCCTTATGGCCAATTTCGGCATCTAGTTCATAAAGCTCATAAAACTTTCCCTGCATTCATTCATAAGTTGTGAAATTAAGTAAATATAATTCCAAGACTAGGAATTCTGATAATAAGCCAACCTAATTGGCTTCAGCCTTTAATAAAAAATAAAAAGAAAAAAGTAATTTTTCTCTGTTGATCAGAATGGATTGCTTTGCTCAAGGTGCATCATGTTCTAGCATTCAATCTTTCCACCAAGGCTCCAAAAGAAGAGGGCAAGCACCTCCTTAATAGTCATTGATTAAAAACCAATTGCCATTGGGAAATTAAATAAAAAATTACGCTAGGGCCTATTCATGCACTAATGCACGACAATAGCTAGAAATTAATGGTGTCAATGACAAGTATCAAGATTTGACTGAACATTAACTAACCACTTTAAAGAAAAGCACAACATCCATATATTGACATTTGACACTCCAATATTGTTTCTGAGATGCTGACATTTTCTTCAATGTGTCTGGCGATATATACAGCGTCTTCTTGTCGTAAAGAGGATCGCTAGGCCTTCGCCCATTAGCATCCTTGATTCGAGCAGGGTCAAGCCACTCAAACTTGCTCATTGTATCAGATGATTTTAAGTGATTCTTGCTCAAGGCTGTAGTATCCTGAAGTAGTTTCAGCTTTTTGCTTGAATCGAATAAGGAACTGTCATCCTTGACCCCAGACTTTGGACTATCTTCTTGCAATCGCTTCAATCGAGGAACAACAGGTCGCATACCAGGTGTTTCTGGCCCCGGAATGTCATCATCAATTTCAATATGCACGCCATATCCTTGATCAACGATCCCATTAGAATTGACAACATCACCCTTTCTGCAATGTTGGGCAGCCACATCTTGTTTAGGCAATCCTTCCAGCTCACTATATCTACCAGAAATCGTACAAACATTAGCAGAACCACCAGGAGCCGGATTCCTGCAAAAGTTTACACAAGGATTAAGAAGATGAAATGAAAGCATACAAAAAAACCAAAGTAACAGTAGGCACACCTTCAGATAGTTGTTACTGTTAGCCAAGTACAACAGAGTCTAGATTTTCAGCAGCAAAGATAAATTGAGTGCAGCACCGTAAATCATGGTGTTCAATATTCCAACTATCTTAGATGTTTAGTCACATCTGTTATGTTGTATTTGAATATCAAATGTTGATTATTGTGTTTGAATTGTAAATAAACTCTACTGTAAATGTTCTTTATATATGAGAATGAAATATACAGAAGTTTTCAAGCTGCCAAAACACAAACTCATACAGTTTATACTAGCTGTGACACATACAATCCATGACATAAACTTCACTTTCCACATAAACTTCTACTCATAGCCATTTTATTGCATTTGGGGAAAATTGAAATAATCAACTCCCCGAGTTATTCTGAAGTTTTTGTCTTCTGAAAGCAAGAACATGGAATGAAAACCATCACATTTTCATTTCACTCTCATTTCTCGCAGCAGCCAAGCAGTAGGCAATACTTCAAATATAAAAGGGAGGTGGCAAATTTCAACTTCACTTCATCCAAATAATTACTTTAATCTATCAAATACGCATCATCCAAATAAAACCCTAAATGGAAGAAAAAAAAAAAAAAAAGAGTTAAGCACCTCTCAGTAGACTTTTCTCTATCATCAATCTTCACAAACTTATGCATAATACTCGAGAACAGCGAAGAACCTCCGTTGTTTTCATTTTCCTGGAACGTCGCCGGAAAAACCTGACGTGGCACCTTCTCCGGCGGTGTTTCGGTTCCTCTGATTTCAAGAGACGAGTCCATCATATTATCACTCGTAGCTTGATTGGACGCGGCGCCGTTATGTTTATCTTTCTTCACCGTAAACTGCGGAACTCGCCGGCTGCCGTGCACATTTTCGGCACTGGCTGGTTTTTGAAAAAAGGAGAGAATAGATTTTTGGCGCTGCATTTTCAGAATGAGAGAGATGGTGTGTGTGAGTGTGTGCGCCGCTCAGGTGAAGCGGTATTTACTAAGATTTTAGATTGTGAAAAATTGGCGCCAAATTTTGCCCCTTCCACTTCTCTAGGGCGAAAAGGTTTTGACCTTTGTTATACAATTCCAGTGTGTATATTTTGACCGTTCGATTTCTCTTGCATTTTCTGAGGCGTCCGATTCACTTGCAATTGACGAAAAGCCAAAATTACCCTTCATCCGGAACTGGAATCTCTGCACTCAATTGCGTGGCAAGTGTTTAATGGATACAAAGGAACACAAAAAGAGAACGAGTTAAAATAGATAGAAAGTCAAGTTTACCCTTTGTTGAGGAACGGCGAGCGTTCGAAAAGTCCAGGTCAGCAACAGAGACGAATAACTGGTTTCCACGTCAAGAACGGGCAGATATTTTACAAGAATCATTTTCCCATTTTGAAACGAGATGAACAAGAGAGCGTAACCGCCCCGGAACTTTCCCGAGATAAAAAGAAACATGAAGCCTTGAGAACTTTCCAGAACCTCAGCTTCTATATAAACCCCCTCTCGATATTTTTACTTGATTTCCCTACCATTTTCACATTTTCTCTACTATTTGAAGCATTTCCTGTCTCTCTATCTCTCAGAGCTAGCTAGCTACGATGCCAAGCCGATACCCAGGGGCTATGACCCAGGACTGGGAGCCCGTGGTGCTCAACAAGTCAAGAACCAAGTCCCAGGACCTCCGCGACCCGAAGGCGGTGAACCAGGCCCTGCGCGCCGGGGCTCCGGTGCAGACGATCAGGAAGGCGGACGCCGGTTCCAACAAGAAGGCGGCTCCGGTCGTCAACGCAAGAAAACTGGACGAGGCGGGCGAGCCGGCGTCGCTGGAACGGGTCTCGTCGAATGTGAGGCAGGCGATACAGAAGGCGCGGCTGGAGAAGAAGATGAGCCAAGCGGACCTGGCCAAGCAGATCAACGAGAGGCCCCAGGTGGTCCAGGAGTACGAGAACGGGAAGGCCGTTCCGAGCCAGGCCGTACTGTCGAAGATGGAGAAGGTTCTGGGCGTGAAGCTGAGGGGAAAGACGTGATCGTTGATCTCGAAACGACGTAGTATTTCGGCGGTGTAACTGGTGTTGGTTTTGGACATATGTGTTGTTTCCTGGTTTTGATCCTTTCTGTAGTTTGTCTTTTGGTTTTGTGAAGAGTGGTGATGGTTGATGGAAGAAATAACTTGTATGTACAAAGATATGGAAATATGGTAATGAAAGGTAGAATGTAACAAATTATTGATCTTTCTTTCTTTATTTATTTTTTATTTTTTCCTGTTGGGCGTGATCTTGAAATTTTTTATTTTATATTAGTTTTTAAATTTGTTGCTCAATTGTCAAAATTAAAAAATTTAATAATTAAATTAGAAACGCAAAAAAAAATTATATGAAGGAAAGAAGTTGATGATCCAAGAAACGAAAATTGGGTAAGTTTCCAATAACTAACAAACCTAAAATAATACGAAAATAATTACAAAATATAAAAAAATTGGTCAAACCAGTGACCTAATACTCTCAATAATCATAAAAACACAATGGCCTAAAGGAAATTGGAAACGATTGTGCTATTTATGAGAAAAATACAAAAATTTAGTATATAAACAAGTCCATCCAGTCACACAAATACACAACTTCTGTTTATTGTACATTATTACACCTCTTACTCTTACGCATATTATTTCACAAGTACACATAATTTCGGTTTATTATACATTATTACACATTTTACGCATATTATTTCATAAATACACGTAACTTCGGTTTATTATACATTATTACACCTCTTACACATTATTTCCCGTTTGATGGGCTGATATTAATTCAAAGCCAGGGAGTATTATAAAGGGGAGTAACAACCGACTTAACTTTAAGATACTTGTAAAGAGCATTCAATCCAAAATCACTTCCAAATCCGCTCATCTTGTACCCTCCAAAAGGTAAGTCATTATCGAAAGCAAAATAGCAGTTGATCCAAATGGTACCTGCACGAATTGATCTTGAGACGGTGTTAGCCACATTTAAGTCCTTTGTCATAATGCCCGCCGCTAGCCCATATTTACTCTTGTTTGCCCTCTCAATCGCCTCATCAATTGTTCTGTAATTGTTCATAATTAGATTAAGAACAAAAAAAAATGAAGAAGCTAGCTAGCTCTTTTATTACAGCTAAAATTGCTAAATAAAATCATTTTATTGCAAAAGTTATAGTTAGAGAAAGAAAAAGTAGAAACTAAAAACATATATGTACTGACTTGAACTTGGCGAGGGCCATAACAGGTCCAAATATTTCATCCTTGGCTATAAGCATTTCTTCCTGCCCAAGTCATCAAGAACAATAACAGATGAAGAAAAAGAAATACTGAAAGTAACCAGATAAGATCCCCATGATGTAAAATGAAGAATATATACCTTGAAATCTGTGAAAATTGTAGGCTCAATGTAGTATCCCTTCCCACCCAACTCCAAGGGTTTGCCCCCAGTTAGCAGTGTGGCTCCTTCTCTCTTGCCATGCTCAATGTAGGAGAGGATTTTTTCAAACTGCTTCTTATCCACCTACACACAGCAAAATGTGCATTTTCATTTAAACCCTACCAAGGTAAACTTGGTTGTTTACTTTGCGTTTAATATTGAGTAATGCAATAATATGCCAATAAAAATCAACATTTAGATCAGAAAAGGCTGATTGTTAATGACCCATCATCTTCAATATTGTATATAATGGTCAATTGTAGTTTTAAGATCTTTGAAAGCCTCACTTCATCATATATACCTGGGGTCCTTGTTGAACTTTAGGATCAAAAGGATCCCCAACTATCCAAGCTTTTGTCTTTTCAACCAATTTCTTCACAAGTTCGTCATATATCCCTTCTTGAACATAAACACGAGAACTTGCCACACATACTTCTCCCTGAAAAATAATGATAAAGTGAAAAATGGAAGATCGAAAAGTTAAAAATATGTGAAATCATATAAGCTGGAGAAATAAACCCAAATATATTTACAATGGTAGACCTAAATTTGGCACAACAAATAAATTGGTAAGACTTGTTCTAGGCTACATAGCGCACGATAAAGTCAAAAGACTCTTGAGGAGGATGAACATATTCCTGAAAAAGGTTGCGTATATATATAGACTTCCTTTATTAACTTCTATTTAGTGTAAATATGAAAGATGGGTCTCCTTAAAATCAATCTCATATTTTTGGGTGAACCTCCATCCTAAAACACGAGATTTATAAAAGTTCGGATTTACTAAGCAAAATATAATGCTATGTATTTATATAGAAAAAGTCGTCTTCTTTAGGAGTTTTTACTCTTTCTTCTATCCATATCGATTAAAAGTGAGAAGGATATCTCTTGTAACTTTTTTTCGAATTCAATATATATTTATATATACATATAAAGTCATCCATAGGAATAAAAAATAAAAGTAACGAGATTTCTTTTAATAGATATAAGAATATATCCATGAATATGAGACCGACCCACCATTATAAAAAGGTAAAGTAGCTTTACTTTCCAAGTTGACAAGGGAAACAATTAAAAGACTCGAGTATAGAATATGAAGGGAGAAAAAGCTCAAAAAGGTTTCTTAACTTAGGACCCGATCCTCTCCATTTTTCCTCTTTATTTCAAAGGAAATATGGAGGAGCTGGTCCCTTATTTTATAAGGGTAGAATGGTTGTTTTTTCTTTTTTTTTTGGACTATTCTACCCTTATAGAAAGGAGGACCAACTCCTCTTAATTTCCTTTGAAATGAAGAGAATCCTTCTCCCCTAACTTATGGCCCGTCTAAATCAAGTAGACCTAATGGTATCTTGCATAGTTGCATATCACAATCTTGATTATATATATATATATATATATCCCACAAAGATAAGCAATTAACGTGTAGAAATAAGAGCTATATAATTAAATCGGTAGCAAAAATTAATAATTAGTTGATCTCAAAGACGGGCCATTTAAGAATAAAAAGTATTAATGGACGTACCTTGGGCCTATTTTGGTTTGGGCTTTTTCACTGTGATACAACGTTGGAGTTTACAACCTTTTAACAAAAGTGTGCATAGTTGAGCCCAATTATTACCTTTTGCTGCTCAGATCAGGTGAATCGGGTTATACCAGGATGGGTTCGGTCACACCGAGTTAGATCAAGTTGGAAATAGCAAGGTCAAATGAAGTAAGGTCGAGCTATGTTGGGCTTGATCAAGCCATATTGGAATTGAATGGAGTCATAGATGAGGTCAAGAGAGGTTAGATTATTTCATCACATTTCCTGCCGTAGCTCTTAAAAATACCTTAGATTTGAGATGGATTATTATTAAATTTTAATATAATAGTAATTTTTTTTTTTTACAAGTGATAATTCAAATGTTGATTTTTATTGCTAGGCCATCGAATTGTATGTTAATTATACATGAGACTACTAAAAAATAATACTCAATTATCCACACTGTGTAGATTGACACCAAAAAAAAAGGCTATTCATCAATTGTGTGACCGAATACCAGACAGATTGTCCATGGCACGAATGGACCGTGAGTGAAGCTAGCAGATAAGATTAATAGGATACTAGGAAAATGTCATAAGAACATAAATTTAATACTATGATAAAATGAAGGACACAAAATTATAGCTATATGAGAAATAATTTATTTCCTTTCTCGGTCCATCTCTCATTCTTCCACTTTTCAAAATTACTATTAGATTTGTTGGGTCTATATGTGAGACACACATGGACCCCAAAGATCGAATGATGATTTTAAAAAGTGGGAAGATGAGAGAAGGACAGAGAATGATTTATAGTATGTCTCTAATTATATATCACAATGAAATAAAAATCACTTCACCTTGTTAAGTAGGATGCCCATGAGAGCCAGCTGAGTAGCTAGATCTACGTCGGCATCATCAAAAATTATGAGGGGAGACTTGCCTCCTAATTCAAGCGAAACCACTTTCAAATTGCTTGTTGCTGCTGCCTGCATTACTTTGCGTCCTACTTCTGTGGAGCCTGTGAAACTCACCTGAAAAAGAAAGAGCAAGCATATAGAAAATTGATGTAAGAGCACATGCAAAGCAATGAAGTTGCTGTGGAATTTCCTCGAAATATTTACACGAAGACAAACGCTTAGTAAAAAACTAGAAATTACCGCATCAACTTATATATGAGAGCTAATCGCAGCCCCAGCTGTCGATCCAAATCCATTTACAACATTGAGCACTCCATTAGGGATACCAGCCTTAAACAAGAAAAACCAAAATGGTAAAGCAAAAAATATTAGTAATATGAATAATGTATGAATTAATCATTAGTCGTAAGTGTGCAACTCAATCATCTAAACTTACAAGCTTAGCAAGATGAGCATAATAGAGAGCCGAGAGAGGCGTTTGCTCAGCAGGTTTGACCACCATGGTGCACCCAGCGGCTAAAGCGGGGCTAACCTTCATGAAGAACGAGTTGCTTGGAAAGTTCCAAGGAATGATGTGTCCTACTACACCAATAGGTTCATGCAATGTGTATGCATGAAATTCACGGGACATTTTCAGTACCTCTCCGTGAATTTTATCAGCTGCACCTGCATAGTAACGGAGATTACGTGTTGCCAAAGGAATGTCCATGGCCTTACCCGCACTGAACAATTTCCCAGCATCAATAGTATCCAAGGCAGCTAGTTCTTCCACATTTTGATCAATCAAGTCTGCGAATTTCATCATTATCCTTGCTCTCTCCTTATAATGATTAAGAGCCCCACAAAAAAAAAAAAAAAGGGTTAGATAAGGACGTATGTCTCAGTACTTGTGAGTATTGAGTTTCACATTGAAAAAGTATAAAGAAAAATAGTAATTAATATACTTAAATAGACCCAAATCTATTAGCTCAAGCTTTTGGGCTAGTGTGACCTCCAAATATGTATATATATTAATGTATTCTTGGTAAAAAAAACTCATCAACTTATACAATAAAAACATAAATCAACTTATACTAGGAAATATAAATCAATAATATAAAATCAGAATATATTCCAACAATTTTGTTTTTGTTTTTGTTCTTTTTTTTTTGGTAAATTAATAATTTAACCAGATGGGAAAAATTAAGAATAGAGAGTACATACAGAACCAGGGAAGCGAGGCCATGGGCCAGAGTCGAAAGCATGACGGGCAGCCTTGACGGCCAAATCAACATCTTCTTTATCTCCTTCTGCAACTCTTGCTATCACCTCTCCTGTTCTTGGATCAATAGTCTCCAACGTTTTCCCTATTTAAATATTAGTAAAACTGTTAGTGTTAAAAGAATTAACTTACAAAAAAAAAAAAAAAAAAATTGACGAAAAAGTTAAAAATTAACATTTATGCATTCCATTTCCCTCAGCCGGCCAACCCACAAATAATTTGGGTTGAAATATGCATGCATTACCAGAATAAAATAAAATGATCATCTCACGACAACATGCCCAGGGAACAAAAAATCCTACTTAATATTTCAACCCTAATTATTTTTGAAATGAGATTGGTCGATCTATAACTCTTTTAAAACATGATGAGATGTGTTAGCATGTGATTGGAGTTACGTTAGCCACTAAAAAAAAACTCTAATATCTTCTGATTACGAATTCGGATCCCTTCAAATTTTCTAAAATTTGAGTAATTCGTTACATTTAAATGTCCAAATAAATGCAGAGGTTTGTGTGTTACCGAGACAAGTGGATTTGACATGTTGAAAACTAAAATTAATTATTTCAGTAACACACAAATTTTTACATTTTATTTTTACCATTAAAAATTTGAGAATCTCATATTTTAAAAAATTCGACAGCATCTAAATCCTCCAATGACATGCTAACATGTGTTAATCAATTCTAAAACAATTATAGGTCAATGGTAGGTTTAGTATTTTTCTTTTGAAATTATTACGAAAATTAAACATCCTCTTGTGTTACATTATTAGATCCACCACCCTAAGCCTCAATCATGGAATTGATGCATAAATTTTTAAATACAATATCAAAATGAGAATAGTCAAACAAATATGAAGGGAAGAGAGCGAATAAATTAGTAAAGGATAGACCGTGACAAGGGATGAGATATGTCACGTCAAGGAAGATTATGCACCACCTATAGAAGATCAATAGATTACGGGTGATGCTAAATAGCACGTTGGGCGTGCATAAACAGTCATGTACGTTCAGCTATTTTTTTTTTAAAAAAAATTAAAATATTAAAAGAAAAAAATTTTGCTGGGTGTGCATAATTGTTCATACAAGCTAGCGTGCTTTGAATCATTACTCATAGATTACACACGAAACGAAATGGATGTCAAAATGCAAATTTTTTTTTTTTTTTAAATTGTTTTGTTGGATATTTAATAATATTACTTATACTTTCAAGTTCAAAAACCTAGAACCGATTGAGTGTTAACTGTTTACCATACATAGTTTATTAAATTTATTTAGTGATGGTGGTGGGGGTGTTGCTTTCGATCTGAAGATAAGGCCGACAGCATCTGAGAGCGAGGTATATAATAATGCAGGTTTCGCCATGTGTTACAGTAATTTTAATTATCCTTTCTTTTGTACAGCTAAAAAGTCTGATTTCCACTTATAAAAAAAAAAAAAAAAAAAAGAAGTCTGATTTCCAGATCCAGCAACAACAGAGGCACATGCATAAATGTACGTACTCCTAGTAATTTGGTTTTGTTTTTTATTTTTTTTTAATTTAAAATTTTTTTACAGTCCCGTTAAAATTGAATTACAGCTTCATTTAAAGCAATGTAGAAAAAGAAGTAAGTGGACAAAAAGAGGGTCGCCAAAGTCATTATCGCAAAATATTTTAACCTTTAGAAACAATATTGATTAGAGAATTTCTTCAAGGAAAATCGTAGGCATGGAAATGAAGAATTTATAGTTCAAATCTGTTTAAGACATGAACTAATGAATGCTATTTCTTTTAAACTTTATTATATAAATGCTTCAACTTGGTTGATATTCTTTGTTTATGGAAGTATATGTTGGACACATGAAAGCATGTAAATATGTGTTATCAGATGTTATTTATTATTTTGTTTATTAGAAGCATATGGCTATTATTTTATATTATTTTATTTGCAGAAATTAGTATATAAACTGCATGCTTGTATAGTCAGTCTAGTATCTTAATATAAACTACATGTCGGAAAACATGGGGTATCATCGGAGTGAAAATATTATCTGATAAACCTAAACATATGATGAAGTAAAGTAAGCAGAAGGAAAGAGATGTAGAAAATTGAAAACCTGAAATGGAATCAACAAATTCTCCATTGATGAACAGCTTCGTGAACTTAATCGTTGGGATCTTCACAAAAGACTCCAACTCACTCCCCATCTGATCTTTCTCTCTCTTTCTCTTTCTCTTTCTCTTTCTCTCACACGCGTTTCTGAAGCAGAGCTATTCCTGCTTGCTGTCTTCTCAATTAATATATATACAACTCAGTCGTTCACTATTCACTACATATATGGACAGTAGCATTAGGTGTAATTGTGAAAAAAAAAAAAAAAAAAATTCAGAAATTTTTTTAACTGTTCAAATTTAATTCTAAATTTTTCTCGAAAAATAAAGATAATGAAAATAAATCTAAAATGCTGAAAAAAACTACAACATATATATTATAATTTTTTTTTTGGTACGGCGCACAAGTCAAATTCGACATCAATCAAATAGGTTAAAAATAATATTTTTGATTTCTCAAATACGAAAAATGATGTTTAGTAGACTCTCATACAACTATGATAATATCAATCATTAATTTTTATTTTTACAAATCTTTGTTAATCCAAAGGTTGATTTTTAGTCGTAAATAGCAGTACTCATCAAATACAGTAATTGAGATGGCATTTGTGTTATGTTAAAATACTACTTGTTCCAAAATTTAAGTTGATATGAAATATTAAGTTTTATTAATTAATTGATACTTTAACAATTCTCCTAACATGTGATTTAAATTCCCTTTCAACGAACAATAATATCCAACACGTAAAACTCAAGATTTTATATTCAATATTATTTAAATTACCATTTATCATGCATACAAATTTAAATTAATAAAAAAACTAAATTTATTTATTTAATTAATACTTTATATTATTTAATTATCCTACCGATTGTCCTTTAATTATGCTTTGAAATTGAAACTAGGCCTGGGTATGAGTCAAAATGGTCTAGTTTTGGCTCTTATTAATTATTAACCGATAATTTTCGGTTAAACGGTTTATTAACCGATACCGGACCAATAAGAATTTTAACCGAAATTATCGGTTATAATGGTACACGGTTAAACGGTACGGTTAACCACCGTAGGCTTTATATTGATTTATTTTGTTGGGCAAAAAATGAGTGTTTTTTTTATCTTTTGAGAGCCCAAATACTTTTTGTTGGACTAAAATAACTTATTAAAAATGAGTTATTTTAAGGCTCAAATACTTTTTGTTGGGACCCAAATATTTGTTTTTTGGGCTAAAAATTAAAGCTTTTTTAGATTGATCCACCACAACTTTTTTTTTATATTATAAAATACATTTTTCTAAAGCAAATGGACTAATTAACATATAAATGCTAATTAGACTAACAAAACTAGTTAATGAAAAATGCTTTCACCAAAGACAAAGAAATCTCATCCAATGCCAACACTAAAAAAAAAAAATCAAACCTACCCAAACCCAAATTAAAATAAGATTACATAGGTATATATATAATTCCAAAACTACGTCGTTTTGGCATTCCTACTTAACGGTTTATATCGGTTAAACGGTTAACCGATATGAAATTTCTAACCGGACCGATAAGCATACCGGTATAAAAAATTTAACTGATAAGGATATTGGTATATCGGTTACGGTTAATATCGGTTCGATCGAAACCGGTACACGGCCAATAATCGATAACCGGTTAATCTGCCTACCCCTAATTGAAACTAATTGCTAAACCGTGTGCGGACAAACTTAGAAAACAGAATAAAATGAATGATAAAATATGGAACGTGCTTGGCGTGAAAAAAATTGCTAATAGGCTCTGTTCCTGGGGCCCAGGCGGCTGTAATCATAATATAATATTATAATTATTGTAATAAAATTTATTAATTAATCTGCCCGCCCCTAATTGAAACTAATGGCTAAGCAATGTGTGAACAAACTAGGAAAACAAGATAAAATGAAAGATAAAATATGGAACGTGCTTGGCATGAAAACAATTGCTAATAGGCTCTATTCCCAGGGCCCAGGCGGCTGTAATCATAATATAATATTATAATTATTATAATAAAATTTCCTTCTCCAATCGGCTTTGAATTATCTATTTATTTACTATTTAGCCAATAATTCAGTTGGTCAAGAAAGCACTACAAAACATACCTGCTCTGCCCCGAGCTTTTTATTTATTTTTTTATTTTATCACCAACTTGGATTTGGAATACTTGGTTAGGGAATATTTGGTTAGGGAATACTTGGATTTGGAATATTTTAGCTGTCCTATTGCACCCTTGGTTAGGGATTGAGATTAATTTCTAGGCTCAAAATTTTAGCCTTTCACCACCGAGAGTGAGGTCTAATGGCATTTGGATTGTCACCGTGAAGACTAGATTTTAAGTTTGAATTTCGCAATGAAAAATGCTTGAAGTTATTGGCTTGGATGTTACTAAAATCTTGAATAGGGCTGGTGTTAAGATATGGCTCGATCGGTCTTGAAGAAGTGCCTGTGTTTTTTACTACTTAAATTTCTCATGAGTGATGCCCATCGAGTAAGTATTAGTTATTACTATGGTCATAGTCGGCTAGAGTAGCCACACTGATCACCCTTCTTGCCGTTCGTTGTTCAAAGAACAAGCCACGAAATCAATCGGGCCAAATACCATCCACGACCATAATCACCCTCCATGGCATGGCATCCATTGATAATCTTTTGAAATCAGGATATAAAACAAATAATAATTTTCAGAGTTTAAGAATATATGTCGAAGCTATCTCCTTGATATTGTTGAATCAAGTATGTTGTTAATTAAATATTAGCAGGAAAATCTTCTCCTTCCCCCTTACTATTTTCTTAATGTGGCCTTGATCAATTTTGCGAGCATGTATATGAAATGTGCATTTTTATATATAAAATGCTTTTATCATTCATGTTGTGCCTATTGTTTTGAGTGTAAGGAAAATGAAATTAATAATGGATAAATGCTAGGAATACACAAAGATTTACAAAGGGAGGATCGAGCATTTCCACCGGCTTTTAAACTAACTTTAAAGTTAAATTTCGCTATTTTGATGCTCCAGCAGACCTTCTAATAAGTGAGTGAATTCCAGGTAAATGAATAAAGTAATTTTAATTTTAGGAATTAGATTAAATTATAATAGTTTATAGACAAAGTAATAATTTTGAAAAACTTTAAGGAGACACGAATGATTATTATGAAAAATAAATTGTGGTTGATGAAATTTGATTTAATCTCAAAAATTTATTTTGGGCTTTGCTTTTTACTACGGATAGATAATTTAAGAATCAGAGGATTCTATTTGAGATTAATAGAGTTATTTTAGGTTATAGTGATAATATAAAATGATAGTATGGTAAAAGGAAAAAAGAAATAAAAATGAGAGCAACTTCGTAATTAAAAGTAACAAGGTAAACTTTTAGGTAATGTTCTAAAGTTGAAAAAAAAAAGAGAGGGCAAAATCAAATAAATGTAATTGCAGTGGGTTGTTTGATTCAATAGTTGATGCAGACTTTGTTCCTTATTTCACACACCTTTGAGAAAAGAAAAATGGTAGTGAAAAGTCAGAATTTACCTCTGCGTTGGTGGAAAGGTAACCTCACACCATTGCTTTTGCCAAAATGGTCCATAAAACCCACACCATTGCAAAGTCAGAATTTACCTCTGCGTTGGTGGAAAGGTAACCTCACACCATTGCTTTTGCCAAAAGGAAAATAAATAATTTTCCGGCATTTGAAGCAGAACGAAAAATGAAGCATATAAGTATGCAGTGCGAACTTTAGTCTCCATATAGTTTTAAAGTAAACAAGAGTTATATATATAATTAATTTATTATTATTATTTTTTTAGGTAAATCTCTTCTCATTCCATAAAGGATTCAAAACATAAAGTTATTACATTACAAAGCATAAAGCTCTTAAAAATATAGGCAAAAACAATTTGGTTACAAAGTCGTAGATACCTCGAAAAATCTAACAATCAAATTGTATCCATGACCTCCGATTTCACCCATGTACAAACTTCATTTATGGCATAGATATTCTCCTGGCAAACTAGATCTAAGACATGGGTAAATCATATCCGTACAAAAAAAAAAATTATTTAACCGGCCGTGAGAAATAAGCCCTCACACCAAAAAAGTTACGACTATTAATGTTTATCTTTATGTTTATGTTAAATAATTTACTGTTTGGATTATGAAGTTAATTATGTTATCCTTATGTTATGACTAATGAATTTCTAAGAAATACCTAGATTCCAATCTTCTACAGTTATACGGATGTAATCCATGCTTTGGCATGGAATGCAATGCTTGTAGTACTTCTTAAATAAATATGAGTTATTCACGAACTACTCTTTGTCTTCTTTGTTTTTTGGTTTTTGGCTATATATCATGTTGAGGTCTAAATACAATGATCTCTCTTCGTCTTCTTTCTTTTTAGGTTTTCGGCTATGTGATGTTTATGTGCTAAATACAATGATATCTTTCTTAGTCTTCTTTGTTTTTAAGTTTTTGGCTATTTGATGTTGAGGTGCAAAATACAGTGCCCTCTCTCTCTCTCTTTGTGGGAGAATCATAGAGAATTATATCATGCATGAAAATAACAAGTAACTTATCTCTGCACTACAACGTTAGTGTTAATTGATTAGTTTGACAAGACATACTATTAATTAATTGAATATTACGTTGATAAAGGAACCTAATTGAAATCGAAGAAAACTTAAAAATGTAATTGTCAAAATTAAAAACCAAATAATTAAAATTAAAATCGCATGAAAATTTAAAGACTAAAATACAAATTTTAGGACATTGAGTTTCGTCCAAGTCTAGTTACACAAATACAAATAATTTTTGGTTTATTATACATTTTACACGTATTATTTTCCATTTGCTAGGCTTAAAGGGATATTAACAAGTAATGCTAGGGAAATCTTTTTTTTTTTATTCTTCCAAAGTTGACGTGACTTTTAAAATCACAATCGAATTTAAATTCAATAATAATTTTAAAAGTTACATCAATTTAGAATGATACAAAATGATATTTGGCATTACTCTAAAGATAATTCAAAGCCAGAGAGTATTATAAAGGGGAGTAACAACTGACTTAACTTTAAGATACTTGTAAAGGGCATCCAATCCAAAACCACTTCCAAACCCACTCATTTTATACCCTCCAAAATGGCAGTCATTGCTGAGAGCAAAATAACAATTGATCTAAATGGTGTCAGCACGAATTGACCATGAGACAGTGTTAGCCACATTTAAGTTATGGGTTACAATTAGAAAAAAAAAAAAGTTATGGGTTACAATGCCCGCTGCTAGCCCATATCTAGTATTGTTTGCCCTCTCAATCGCCTCATCAATTGTTCTGTAATTCTTCAATATCAGCTAAAACAGCTAGTTCTTATATAATATTCACACCTAAATGTGTTAAAAATGGAGTACTCCAAAAATGGTCCATTAGAGCACCATTTTTATCATTATAATGCAGTTATATATCTTCCGTATTTTACTTCATCATGTTCTAACTCTAAATTGCTAAATAAAACCATTTTATTGCAAAAAAATGTACTCGATCCCTTGAACTTGGCGAGAGCCATATATATAACAGGCCCAAATATTTCATCTTTTGCTATAAGTATTTCTTCCTGAGCAAGTCATCAAGAATATTAATAGATCAAGGAAAGGAAAAACTAACAATAACAAGCTAAAAATTAAGATCCCCATATGCATGAATATATACCTTGAAATCTGTGAAAATTGCAGGCTCAATGTAATATCCCTTCCCACCCAAGCAGTGGCAGAGCCAGACAATACATATTGGGGGTGTCGCTAAAGTTTTTTTGGCATCCTAAAAATTTTCTCT
The DNA here is from genome assembly GCF_965113065.1 of Corylus avellana. Lineage (NCBI taxonomy): Eukaryota > Viridiplantae > Streptophyta > Magnoliopsida > Fagales > Betulaceae > Corylus > Corylus avellana. The sequence continues at coordinate 3,490,570 of NC_142500.1, read as the reverse complement.
ACCCTAAAAATTTGGTAATTCATATGGATATTAAAGGTTATTTAATCATTCAAATTAATAGTGAAATTAAATTATTGTTTAGTTAACGTTTATACGAATATAAGCAACAAAATAAACATGAAAAAAAAAAAGTTCGATACCCAATAGAAAAGTGTTCTAATTTGCTATAGACATGAGCAACAACAACAAAAATCCAAACAAGAACTTCAACAATCAAAATAACCATTCAAAATATTATCTAACTATCACAAACACATAATAATACAAACTACTTACGAAATAAACTTGAGCACAATATAATTAATAGTATCTAAGAAAAATGAGTATATTTTAGTATATCAGAGGTATCTTGAGGGATTTCTTGAAAACAAATCAAACACAAAAGGTCTAGCCGAATGATGTAAACCAAGAAAAACAAATAATGAATTAAAAAAAGAAATGATGGAACACAAAAAAAAGAAAAAAAAAAAAAGAAAAAAGAAAGAAGTTATCTTCTAAATTGTCTTCTAAACTTCCTACCCACACTAATTAATTTTGTTACTTATATTTTAGTTTAAATTGTCTTCTTTTAATTTTAGTACTTCACCTCCTCAGGCATATTCCTCTATTTATTTATTTATTTTTTTCTTCCTTAAAATTCAACTTCACACCTTCTAGAATTTAATGCTTACAAGTTACATCTATTCTCTTCATTTATTTTTTTTCTTCCTTCAAAATCCATTCACTCACCCTTCTAGAATCTAAATTCTAAGGCCTATCTTCGTTTATTTTTTGGCCTTAGTCCTCCTCACCTTCTAGAGTCTAATGTCTTTCTATTCTCTTTAATATATATATTTTTTTCCTACCTTAAAACCCACGCCTTCTTTGACTACAACTATTTCTTAAATCTTTTACTTTTTTTTTTTTTTTAATTATTTATTTATTTATTTTTTATTTTTTTTTTTCCCTTCAATTTCAGTCTTCAACACACGCGCAAGCCTACTCCTTGCAGGCAATTTTTTTTTTTTTTCTTTTTTCCTTAAAAAATTTTATTCTTATCTTTTAAGTTTTTAACCACTCATTTCTAAAAGATTTTCACCACCACTCATTTTTAGAAGATTTCCACGAGACCCTCACTCCGCACTGGCTCACTCCTCACCTTCTCATCTTCTCTTACCTTCTCATCTCTTCTTAGTGCTCTCACCTCTTCTTTTCTCATCTCAAGACTCAATCCTTCAAACAAATGAACAACCAAACACCCACTAGGACTACTACTAATGAAAAAGATGAGAAGGTGAGGAGAAGATGGGGCATCGTTGTAGGGAAAAGACTAACGTGGCTCCGCCACTGCACGCAAGGATGATTTGCCCCCAGTTAAGAGTGTGGCTTCTTCTCTCTTGCCATGCTCAATGTAGGAAAGGATTTTTTCAAACTGCTTCTTATCTGCCTACATGTCAAAAAATGTCCTTTTTCAGTGGAAACCAGCTCCTAATTAAGGTAAAATTGGTAGGTTACTTTGTCTGTACTTTCTTTGTTATTATTATTAATGGTCCATTGTGAAAATTATTTTTCTGATCTAAAGTCATTTTTAAAATTCTGAGGTTATTGCAAATTAGTACAACGGACTGATTTTTTTATTTTGTCTCTTGAGGAAAAAAAATATTATATTTAGTTCCAAGGTTTCGATGCAATTTCAATTTAATTATTTTCAAGTAAAAAAAAAAAAGAAGTTCTTTTCAATCTTCATAATTAGGTCTTTTAAGTTTTTCTTTGCTTTCATACATGTCTTTCCATTAACTTATTATCTAATTAATTAATAGTATATCATGTCAAACTAATGATTTTCATACAGCTCTTTTGTGCCCATCAATCAGCCATTGAAACCTCTGTATATAAAAAAATCTTAAGTTTAAGAAATAAATACTACCACAAGAAAAATAATTAATTAGTTATTTAAAAAATAAAAAATAAAAAAGAAAAACAAAGGGTTGGCTGGTTGGCCACCCCAGCACCACTTGGGGTGGCCGGCAGCCACCCAAAGGGAGGTAGGGGTGGCTTGCCGCCGCTGCTAGCCCATCTGGGGTGGCCGGCGAGCCACCCCACGGGTGGAGGTGGCTTGTGTGGCCTCTTCCTACAGATTTGGGGTGGCCGGTGAGACGAGCCACCCCACGGGTGAAGGTGGCCTGTGCGGCCTCCTCCAACAGATTTGGGGTGGCCGGCGAGCCACCCCATTTGCTAGGTTGGCCTGCACGGCCACCCTTGCCCATGGGGTGGCTTGCCGGCCACCCCAATCCCCAGATGGGCTGGGGATGGCTGCGCGACCATCCCAGCCCATCTGGGGTGGCTGCCACCTCAGATCTGCCTGGGTGGCCCACGCGGGCCACCTTCGCCCATGTGGTGGCTCATCAGGTACCCTAGATGGGCTGGGGGTGGCTGCGTGGCCACCGCCGTTGTTTTTTTTTTTTTTTTTTTTTAAAAAAAAATGCTATATAATCTAGTGTTTTGGTACCTATTTGAAATGGTGCAATAATCGTAGGTGGCTTATTCTTATTGGTGGGCACAAAGGAGGTGGTTTACACCAGCTCCTTATAGAAGTTATCATCTTATCATTATATCATATACCAATTGTAGTGTCATGTGGAACAATTACGTTAAATTATAAATATAATTTACAATTTTTATTTTATTTAAGGTATATATATATATATAGTTTTAAAGTAATTATGTCACTCAACATTGTTAAAAGGGCATGAGAATCTAAAGACTATAATTTGCTTTTTCCCAAATCTAACGAAGGAAATGCGTTTCGTCTACTCGAGGTATGAAGGTGAATAGAGTTGGTTCGTTCAATGGTTTGGTTGCGAAAGAGGAGGCAGAGTTGGAAACGATTGTGCTATTTATAACGATGGCTATTTATGAGTTAAATAGAAAAACTCCAAAATTTAGGATATTGATTTTCTTCAAAGTCCCAAGTTACACAAATACACACAACTTTGGTTTATTATACATTATTACACCTTTTACCCCTCTTATTTCTTGTTTGAGAGGCTTTTAATACTAATTTATAGCCAAGGAGTATTATAAAGGGGAGTAACAACCGACTTAACTTTTAAATATTTGTAAAGGGCTTCTAATCCTAAATCACTTCCAAACCCACTCGTCTTATACCCTACAACAGGGCAGTCATTGTCGAAAGCAAAATAGCAATTGATCCAAATGGTGCCCGCACGAATTGATCTTGAGACGGTGTTAGCCACATTCAAGTCCTTTGTCACGATACCCGCTGCTAGCCCATATCTGGTCTTGTTTGCCCTCTCAATTGCCTCATCAATTGTTCTGTAATTGTTCATAATTACAAAAACACGGCTAGCGTTTTAATCACTTCTAAAATTGCTAAGTAAGAGCACTTTATTACAAAAGCTTTGTTTACTCACTTGAACTTGGCAAGGGCCATAACCGGTCCAAATATTTCATCCTTGGCTATAAGCATTTCTTCCTGAGCAAGTCATCAAGAACAACAATAGATGAAGGAAAAGAAAAACTAAAAACGAAGATCTCCATGTACATGCATGTTGTAAAGTGAAGAATATATACCTTAAAATCTGTGAAAATTGTAGGCTCAATGTAATATCCCTTCCCACCCAAGGGTTTGCCACCAGTTAAGAGTGTGGCTCCTTCTCTCTTGCCATGCTCAATGTAGGAAAGGATTTTTTCAAACTGCTTCTTATCGACCTGCACACAGCAAAATGTGCTTCTTCGTTGAAACCCTACCAAGGTAAAATTGGTAGTTTACTTCTTCTTTTATACAATTGGAATAATGTGGCAATAAAAATTAGCCTTTAAATCAGAAAAAGGTTTGTGAAAAGAAAAATCAAAGGCCAATTGTTAATGACAAGTTATCCCCATGAAAAGAAAAATCAAAGGCCAATTGTTAATGACAAGTTATCCCCATTGTATATCAGTTTACTAAATAATATTTATGTTATTATTAATGGTCAATTGTAGTTTTAAGATCTTTGAAAGCCTCACTTCATCATACCTGAGGTCCTTGTTGAACTTTGGGATCAAAAGGATCCCCAACTACCCAAGCTTTTGTCTTTGCAACTAATTTCTTCACAAGTTCGTCATATATCCCTTCTTGGACATAAACACGAGAACTTGCCACACATACTTCTCCCTGAAAATAATGATAAATCGAAAAAATGGAAGAAAGTTAAAAATTATGGCATCAACATAGATTATGAGAAGTATTTTACTAATTAGTTTCTCGATTTTGTGAAAAAAGAAAAAAAGAAAAAAAGAAGAAGTGAAATCATATAAGCTATACATAGAGAGAGAGAAACCCAAATATTTGTGCAATGGTAGACCTAAATTTGGCACAAGAAGTTAATTCCTTAAGCCTGTTCAAGGCTATATAGCACAAGTACGATAAAGTCAAAAGACTTAAGGAGGATGAACTTCCTTAAATCTCCTTAAAATCAATGTCATATTTTTGGGTGAAGCTCAATCTCAATTCTAAATTTCTAAACGATGACATTTATAATGCTCAATTGAATCACCTCACCAAGTTTTGTCATCAACTTACATCATACTATTCATTAAAAAAAAAACTTTAATTTGTTTGAGAAAACAAAGTTTTGACCATGCTGATTAATTTCTTGACAAATTTGTGGAAGGTCGGATGTACTATGCAAAAGATAATGCCAAGTCATCCATAGGAATAAACAAATAAAAAGCGAGATTCCCTTTGATTGAAAGAAGAATATATACATATATATCAGGTCCTTAAGGAGTAGCTCAATCGGCTAGAAATCATGACTCATGAAGTGGAGGTCACTAGTTTGAATCTTCCTCCCCCATTTCCCTTCTATTGTGTGGACATGTTAAAAAATCATAAATTATGTGGGCTTCTTAGTAATTTTAGTTCAATTTCAATTATAAAAGATGTGCTGCTACCAAACTAAAGAATACGAAATAGTTATTCCATTCTAACATCCTCCATTTCCAGTAATGACTATTCTTTTTCCTAGCTGAATTCTCATTCTGCAAAACAAACAAAGCATAAATCCCACAAAATACAACATCAAATACATAAAAGCAGAGAAAACGATGGAAAACAACAAAAGCAGCTCTAGTGGAAAGGGTGGCAGGGAAGGAGAAGGTGGTAAGGGAGGAGAACACTGATGGGCGGGTGGGGTACATGCATTGGTACATGGGAGTCGTGAGGAGATGCAGAAGGCAATGACAAGGAGCAAAGAGGCCGGGGAGGGTGGTGATGCGGCTCGCCGGAGGACAGGAAAGTCAGAGAAGGACATAGTTAACATGGATAAAACACAATCGAAAATTCCCCAAAAATCCCGAAGAGCAGAGAGGCTTAGAGCAGATGGCAAGGATGGCGGGGCTTGACTGGGGGAAATGTGCAATTTGGTAGTGGCCGAGGAGGGGCGGAGAGCAACGTTGTTGGATAGGGAAATAGTACATCGAAAAAACTAGAAAAAAGAGGGGAAACCAAGAAAAAGGGGAAAGGGAAGAGAGAGAAAGGAGGGAGGAAGAAAACTGCATCCCTCCTCCCCGGAACAGCTGCAAGAACCGGATGTGAGCCTCCTTACTTGTGGAGCTTGAAGTAAAGACTCAAGTCTGGATCATAGCTAAAGAGAGCCCATTTTTGGAGAGAGGAGCATGACTAAGACAAGAGCAACATAGAGCCTTAACAAACAATGATTGAGATCAACAAAAACTAACTGTCTGAATTGCTAATGTGACAGAACCCATATGAGATCCACATATTCAAATAAATTTTGAACTATCATACTCAAACATGTAAGTATCATATGAGGTCTTTCATATTACCTACTCAAATTGCTAACAATTTAGGTAGAAGAATCATGTGACTACTGACAAATGGGAAAGAAGATGAAAGGGGGAAAGCTCAAAAAGGTGTGCTAACTTACGGCTTGTCTAAATCAATTGACCTGTTGGTATCTTGCATATCAATCTTGATTATAAAAGATTAGTTCAACACTAATTTGTACAGATATTAATAATATATAAGCAATTAAGGAGTAGAAATAGAATCGACATAGTTAACTTGGTTTCAAAATTAATATAAGGCATGCCAAATGTGTTTTACGTCTAAGGTGCATCCGCTATGGTGGTACTTAAAGTAATATTATACATACTCTTACTCTTATACTCTTAATCGTTCTCACATTTATTGAAGTGACTTTTAAAAAGGCACGCTAGGGAGTGTGAAATCGTTCTCACATTTATTGAAGTGACTTTTAAAAGGCACTCTAGGGAGTGTGAGAGTGAGAGTATGTGTAGCATTATATATTATCACAATAAAATAAAAATAACTTCACCTTGTTATGTAGGATGCCTCTAAGAGCCAACTCAGAAGCTATATCTATGTCAGCATCATCAAAAATTATGAGAGGAGACTTGCCTCCTAATTCAAGTGAAACCACTTTCAAATTGCTTGTTGCTGCTGCTTGCATTACTTTGCGTCCTACTTCAGTGGAGCCAGTGAAACTCACCTGAAAAAACAAGAATGTAGGAGCACATGCAAAGCAATGAAGTTGCCGCAGAATTTCCTCAAAACATTTACATGTAGACAAAACATTGAGTAAAAAAAACAAGAATTTACCGCATCAATGTCCATATGAGAGCTAATCGCAGCCCCAGCTGTTGGTCCAAATCCGGTTACAACATTGATCACCCCATCAGGGATACCAGCCTTGAAAAAGAAGAGAAAATGTTAAAAAGAGAAAAATATAAGAGATTGGACCTCATAAAAGTCAAATAAATCATCAGAACTTACAAGCTTAGCAAGATGAGCATAATAGAGAGCTGAGAGAGGAGTTTGCTCAGCTGGCTTGACCACCATAGTGCACCCAGCGGCTAAAGTAGGGCTAACCTTCATGGAGAAGGAGCCACTGGGGATGTTCCATGGGATAATGTGTCCTACGACGCCAATAGGCTCACGCAACGTGTATGCATGAAATTCACGGGACATTTTCAGTACTTCTCCATGAATTTTATCAGCTGCACCCGCATAGTAACGAAGGATACTTGCCGCCCTGGGAATGTCTGCGGCCTTGCCCATACTAAACAATTTCCCACCATCAAGCGTATCCAAGGCAGCTAGTTCTTCCACATTTTGGTCAATCAAGTCCGCGAATTTCATCATTATCCTTGCTCTCGCCTTGCAATGATTTAGATCCCGCCAAAAGAGGGAAAAGAAAAAATTTGATTAGTTACATTTTTTTTTTTTTACTTTCAAAACATAATTAAATTAGTTCTTGGGGTTTGATTTTGTATTAGATAAATCTTCGCGGTTTCAAAATAATTTTATAACATTTTTTGCCAACGTTTTTTCGGGTGTTAGCTACAGTATGTCTCTATATCAAAATGGTCCATCTATATAAATTCCAGGAAATTTTTGACTCTTATAAAATTATAATTTTGTGTTAATGGATCATTTTGATACAGAAGCATGCCACAACGAGTTATAACATCATTTTTAAACTCCAAGGATTTATTTGATATATAAATTGTCAAATCCCATGAACCAATTTTGTAATTTTTTCTTACTTAAAAATGGACTTTCCAAATTATTATATACAACAATTAAATGAATATTCCTTGTCACGCATCATTTGTTTGACTTGAAAATTTAGATATGTATGCATGTGTTAAGAGTAGCGATCGAGTACATACAGAGCCAGAGTAGCGGGGCCATGGGCCAGAGTCAAAAGCATGACGCGCAGCCTTGACGGCCAAATCAACATCTTCCTTATCTCCTTCTGCAACTCTCGCTATAACCTCTCCTGTTCTTGGATCAATAGTCTCCAATGTTTTCCCTATTTTAATTTTGGAATATTTTTTAAATTTATTTTTCGCAAAATTAATGGTACGTAGTAAAAATGTTAATGTTACTGCATATATATCAGAATTGACGACAAAGTTAAAAAACTAACTTTTATATATGCATTACTATAATAAAATAAAATGATATCCTACGATTTCACGACAACATTAGTTCCCGGTAGAAAAAAAAAAACCTACGTATTATTTTCAACGGGGTTAAATATTTTTTATTGGCTGATGTAGCTGTAATTACATCCCTATTTTGATCAAGCAATTTGTTGAAATTTTATTGATAATTGTATAAATTTATATTACATGTTAACTCCATCTATTTCGCATTATATTAATAATTAATGTTGATGCTTTGTGAGGTGACTTTATCACGTTATTCGTAGGAATGTACTCTTATTTTCTTTATTGTTTTTTATTTTTTATGCCGATGAACTTTAATAGATTGTAAATTTGTAATATTATTTTGATTGGATATTGCACTGAAAAGTTGGATTATGTTTATTAATTATGGTTATAGATAATTGGGTATTGATTGTCATGAATCTAGTTGTGAATATGCATAATTAATATAAGATATGAAACTTGCTGCCGAGCTGATCCATGGTCAATCCATGGGTTTCCTTTTTTGTTTTTGGTAGAATTTTTAAAAAATATATTTTTTTAAATACATGCAGTATATAAGGGACATTTGACATGTATTCCATCTCCCAAACCCTAATAATAGAGGTAACATTGTAACTTTTTAAAATTGGATATATTAAATTGAGAGGGTGACATTGTAACTTTTTAAAATTGGATATATTAAATAAAGAATTTTTAAAGTTAAAAGGTGTTAAATGAAGTTTCTCATAACTTTTAGGAAAAACTTCAGTTTAGCCTCCTAAATTTTCACATGATTTGATAAACTCCCCAAACTTTCAAATCTCTCATTTTGGACCCCTGAACTTTCAATTGCTCTTAATGTGGACCCTCTATCAGATTTTAAACGTTATATAACGTTTATACCCCTAATTTTTGTATAAAATTTCAACTTTACCCTTAATTCCGAAAGGTTTTTTTATTTAAAAAAACAAAAATTATGAATATTTTGGTCTTTTTTGATATTTTTAACGGCTAAAATTGACGAAGGGGGTCTACATTAAGAGTAATTGAAAGTTTAGAAGTCCAAATTGAGAGATTTGAAAGTTTAGAAAGAATTTATCAAATTACCTAAAGTTCAAGGGGTTAAAATGAAATTTCTCCTCACTTTTAAGAAAATGAATGAGCAAATATGCGGTGAGAAGGAGGAAAAATTTCACACAACTATTTGAGAATTTATACAAAGAAACACAAATGAAGAGCGTTATTTTTTTATTATTATTATTTTTTTTTCTAATCAAATAAGAAAGGGTTTCATGGGATTTAAAATTGAAAAAAGTGAACCCTCCGTCAATAGACCCAAAATGAAAATAGACCGCAAACAAAACAAATTAATAGGAAGTGGGTAAAAAAAGACATAATCATCTGTACCTTGGACAAAAGCCAAGAAAAGGCAAAACGAAAAAGGGACACGGGGACACAAACTTTGAAAAGTCTCTCAATCTTATCCGAATGGGCATGAACAACAAAAATTCCCTCAACTTTTCTCGTACCCAGCCGGAAATTAGAAACAACCTTAAGAAGGCGAGAGAGAGAGAGATCTATCTTTCTTCCTTCTTTTCTCTTCTTCATTACTTGGTTATTGTTTAATCAATCCTTTTCCCTCTTATTTTTATTTTTCTTTCTCGGAAATTTTGTAGCCTCTTGGTAGGTCAAAGAACAATAATTTAATAAGTTGTGTGGCATACGGTCGAATTTATATAGATTACCAAGATTTTTATTTATTTTTTTCTCTTTATGCCTTAATTAGTACATAAACTGCTTTGTATAGTTAGTCTAGTATGTTAATATAAACTGCAAGTCGGAAAACATGGGGTATCATCGGAGTGAAAATATTATCTGATAAATCTAAAATATGATGAAGTAAAGTAAGCAGAAAGAAAGAGATGTAGAAAATTGAAAACCTGAAATGGAATCAACAAATTCTCCATTGATGAACAGCTTGGTGAACTTAATCGTCGGGATCTTCACAAAAGACTCCAACCCACTCCCCATCTTATCTTTCTCTTTCTCTTTCTCTCACACGCGTTCTTTTTTCTCTCACACGCGTTTCTGATCAGGCAGAGCTCCTCCTGCTTTGTGTTGCGTGGTTGCTGTCTTCTCAATTATATATACCATTTCACAGTGGCACTAGGCGTAATTGTTAAAAAAAAAAAAAAAAACGCTATATAGTAATTTTCTTACCTGTCTAAATTTAATTATAAGTTTTCCTTGAGAAATAGAGTCAGTAAAATCATAATATAATTATTACAATCACGCGGGTGGTTGTAAATTATTATTATTATTATTATTTTTAACAGAAATATGAGGATTTCATTTATGAAACATCATGAGCATTGTTAAAATATTATATTCTAATAAGCATAAAGCTCTTACAAAGTTATAGGTACAAACAAAAATTCTTACAATCAAATGCTATCTATGACTTTATTTTTGCTAACTCATGAACAAATGCACTTAATGAGCAGATCTGCTCCGAGCATATTAGATTTAAGACATGAGTAGCTAAATCTTTTAACAAAATTTATTTTAACCGTGAGAGATAACCCCTCACATCAAACTATCCAGGTTGTGAGCAATAATCCCTTAGATCTAATTATTCCTCCTCACTCATAAGGGCTGATCTAGAGAGAATAAATCTCTTATTAAAAAAAAAAAAAAAAAATACAAAACAAACAACCAGCAAGCAGCAGCAGTGGCCGGGAGGAGATGAATGGCATAACACGGTGGAAGGTGGACGGACGCATAGCGGAGAGGCCAAAATTGCTGATCTAGTCAAAGAACACTTATAAACATAAAGAAAAAAAAAAAAGAAAAAAATCAGAAGGAGAAGAAGAGGGTAGGAGCGGGAAGTAGAAGTGGAAGGGAAGAGGCCTCCTCTCAAAACTATTTTCTCGTGGCTGTAAATTGTTACAACCATGATATGAGTCGTACATGCTCAAAATCTTAGCCGTTTGTTGTTCAAGTACAAGCCACAACATCAACCAGGCCAAATACTTTCCACGACTATTTCCCTTATCAATTAGGAAAAAAATGCTAAGGGCTAATAAGTTTTTTATATTTTATCCATATTTCCTTATAATTAATTATTGAATTTGTATGTTTCAAAAAAAAAAAAAAAAAACTATTGAAAATAAATGGTAAACATCGCAAATTTAATAGTTGATTGCAAAAAAATATGGACAAAATATAAAAACTTATTCACCCTAACATTTCTAAACAAAAATTTATCCCTCCATGGCTTTATCATCGATCATTCAAAGACTTTATTGGGCGCGGTTTAGTATTGGTTGGAAACTGTTTATTTTTTTTGTAACAAATCGTCATTCATTCAAACAGAGAGATTACAAAGGACTGAAAGAAAGAAAAGCAAACTTGCTAAAACCTTAACCGGACAGATCTCAAAAAACAGGAATGAGATCATAAAGGGAAAAAAAGATGCGAATGCAGCCCGAGAAAACCCTTACCGCGGCGCATACTAGTGATGGATAAATCCATCGGGAGTACGAATACTCCTAACAAACATCTAAACAGGCTTCCTAAAAAATCATGGAGATTTAGATGAAAAGTAACTGTGAGAAAAAGGTTTCTAACTAGAAACCAAAAAGAAAAGATAAAAAGATCAACTCCAAAGAGTCCCATCCGGTTCGGGTTTAACAATAAGCAACATAACAACTGAAAATTACAGAAAGTTACATAAAGTAACAGCATAAACTCAAAAAACAGCGGCTGTTCTGGAGGAGGTCGTCGGAGGCGAACTGCACGGCGCGTGGGACCCACGCGCCGGCGAGTAAGAACCACACGCAGGAGCGTGTGGTCCACTCGCCGGCGCGTCAATGTCGGAACGGGGCACCGAACGTAACACCAGACAGCTGGATCGCCGGGGATGCTGGTGGAGGAGCGCGTTTTGGCCAAGGGCTGATGGGGAGTAGTAGATCGAGCTTTGAAAAGGACGATCTTCAAAACTCCGTAGATCAGGCCGGCGAAACGTTGAGGGAGACGATCCACGACGGAGGAGAATGTAAAAAAAAAGTAAAATATTTAGTATAAAAAGTATAAAAGTAAAAAAAAAAAAAAAAAAAAATTTATAATAATTTTTTTAATAATAGTAAAAAATAATAAACGCATTAATAAACCAAACGTAGTAGATAGTCTTCATTCATGACATGCACATCAAAGTCAAAAGAAAAGTCAAAATGACGGAGGCTTATTGTTTGACAAAAGCTGCTCTAGGTACATTGGTACAACAACAATTGGAGTAAATTTTAATAAAAGAATATTCTGTTTTTATTCTAGGTATTGTGTAGGTCCGTTGTTTCACAAGTCAACATTTTTATTTTTTATTTTTAAAGAGAATTTATATCAATCTTATTTATAGAAATCATCCTGAGTATAAAGCTCTTACAAACAATCACAAGCGTCACAGATAATGTATTACATTCCAGACCCAAAACCAATTCACTAACCCATGACTAAGCTATATATTAAAAAATAGATTTGTGCCAAAAATACTCAAACTAATGCATAGGTAGTACTTATTCCTTAGAACTGAGAGTAGACAAACCCCCAACCGAAACTCTTCCTTCTTAACCCGAAAGCTAAGATAACATTCACATCCACAACCCAAAGGTCTAGACCATAGCAAATAACCCAGAGGGCATCACGCATGCAAATCGAGAGAGGAAAGAGCCTCATTACAAGCAAAGAACAGGAAATAAAAACATACAGGGAAATAAAGGGACTAAAACAGAAATACAAACAGAATAGAAAAAATCGAACAAACAACAAATGGAAACCAACATAACAGGGAAAAAACCGGAGATTCACACTAAGCTGGAAATGGCAGCCGAAAGGAAGCCGATCACGTGCTGGTAGGAAACCGACGCGGAAGGTGGCGTTGGAGCTCATCGCGGGGTGACACGAGAAAAGACCCAACAGCGAACAGTGGCCGACAGAACGGGCGCGGAGGAGATTGGCGTCACACATAAAACAAACTGGGGGGAGTTTGAGTGAATCCCCCAAGAGCATTACCCACAAAGTGTGACAAACAGGCAAGGCAACAAAAACAACACACCAAAATATATGGCAAAAGACAGACCTAAATGAAAGGAAATAAAACAACTATAAACGAAATAAAAAACAGCTGGAGAGAACCGAAATCAAACCACATCCGGAGAGACAGATCCAATGCAAAAGGTGTGATGGGCATTGGCGGCTTCGGGTAGCAAGGTGGTGGAGCACACGTTGAGGTGGACCAGGCGACAGGAGGTCGATCGGGCAAGACACGAACCGGAGCCAAACTCGACCCAACAACAGGCGCGATGGATGGAGAAGGGCGGAAGATCGGCCTCCAAAAAACCCTAAAATCAAAAAAGAGGCAGAGATGAAGGGAGAGGAAAAGAATGACCAAAGAGCAAGGGACATCAAGTAAATAGGCTAACTCTAGGGCGGAGGGAGAAGAGGACGAGGGGGAGGAGGGGGGAGGTCTCCCCCTCCGACGGTGCTCCCTACTAGTTATC